>NW_028156969.1:10000-31412 GCF_964263955.1 Coregonus lavaretus | reverse complement strand
AGAGATCCAAGCTGGCCTCCACCTCTCCCCTGACAGACCCTGAGGTCAGCTAGCTGCCCACGGCACGGTCTGGGAGGGATAGATAGCTCACTCTTCCTCCTCCTCCTCATTTTCCTCTGCTCTGCAGGTAGAAGCCTGAGTTGTTCCCTGCCAGGGAACTCAAGCATATGCTCTGTGTCTGGATGAACTCTGAGTACTTCTCTGAGTGCAGTGATCCCTGACTACACTGACTGACTGTTGAGTTGGTGCAGGGGGGAAATAACAATGTGTAAAATGATTTAGATTTGTCTGACGGGTTGGCAAACCATCTCTCTCTCTCTCTCTCTCCCTCTCTCTCTCTCTCTCTCTCTCTCTCTCTTCTCTCTCTCTCTCTCTGTCTCTCTCTCTCTCTCTCTCTCTCTCTCCCTCTCTCTCCCTCTCTCTCCCTCTCGCAATTATTAAAAAGCGAAACAAGTGTTTGGAACTCAAGCACCTGTTTCCCTCATGAGTAGGCAGCCAGTGTGTCTCTGTGAATGTAATGTTACAATGCCTTTTTACTCCTCAAGGGACCAACAACGGCAGCGAGACACATTCATATATCACCTTTGGGACAGAGTAGAATGGCCTTTTCAGTAATGGAATGATAACAATGTATTCATGTCCCTTTACTCCTGACGCCGCCTCATATTTCTCAGCTTGCCTGTATTTTGAAAGGACGGACCTGGTACCCATTATAACTCTGATAACACAATCATTTGGTAGGTTCAACCCAGCCCTGGGCCTGTGCCTGGTTCCGTATCTCTCCTGGAGAAACAAGAGAGAAGTCTATTGGTAGCTATTCTATAGCCGGTCTAGTTCATTTCACCCCGTCCACAACTCCCAGTCCTGCAGGTATAATGGAGAGGCCAGGGCCTTTAGGATGTGGTCAGATTCAGCCCAGGCTAGTGCTACAGATCAGCGCTATGTTCATTGGACAGTCGTGGGATGTGTCCCAAAATGGCACCCTATTCCCTATGTAGTGCACTACTTTTGACCAGAGGCCATTAGGCTCTAGTTAAAACTAGTGCACTATATAGGGAATAGGGGTGCCATTTGGTGATACACGCGTGAAGGAAAAAGAAAGCGGCCAAGTGACATTGTTCCCTGGGTTAGGGTAGGAGGCTTTATAGAGCGTGACACAGCAGATCATATTATTACTAATCATATCAGGAGGCTGTACACAAAGCCATGAGACACTCCAATAAGTCCTCATCTCCATTTTATCAGGAAGTAGAAAACTAGAGGGGATAGGCTCTGTGTCGTAGGTATTTGCATTATTCTGTCCCATTGTCCCACCTGCGATATGCTGTCTGTAATACTTGCAAATGTAATCTATCTTGAATATGTAGAACCACTTGTCTCAGCGTCTCTGAGATTGTTACAAATAATTTGGGGGCATTTTACAAACCCGAGAGAGGGGAGGAGCTAGAATAGGGATAACGAAGATTCTCCAGGGTCGTCGCTCATCTCGATGTGTGCTCATTCATCTTTGGGAACAATTCCCGAAAGTCAAGCCATCCATGCGGTCCTCTGCTATCTAACAATAATGTATAGGAACTGAAGTACCTCACCGTGACGCTGAGAGTACCACTGCTACCTCTCCTTGACGTTACACTGAATTCTCTCTGGACATACAGTAAAAGCTTCAGACTGGAACAAGAAAGCGGCGAGGAGAACCAGGGTGGTTCATTAAAGGTCTGATAGAGGACTCTAAACACAACAGATAGAGATTCATTGACTTTCCACTGCGGCGCCATCCTAGGGGGACCATAGAATGCACTGACTGTATCTTCCCTAATATGCACTGTGATTGGAGGAAGATTTACACAGTAGAATGGAGTAATGACTAGCTCTGCCCCTCTCACTGTAGAGTTTCTCATCTGATATAAAACACAACGGCTTTTACAAAAAAAAAAAAAAAAAAAACTAATATTAATATTTTTAAAAATGTATTCATTTCCTAACTTTCCTGTGATAGAATCACGCCGACAATCTGCATGCAAATTGAATTCCTGTTAAGACTGCTAACGGTTTAGAGTCATGAGAGAGAATGTGTTGGTTTACTGAATATGGGGATTTGTCTGCTTTTAAACAGGCGTTCAAGTGACAACTTCTGAGCATATTTCATAACACTCGTCGTATTAATAAGGACGATTAGATACAGTATCCTGTCAGCTTCAGGCTGTAATTTCACAACTGTGGTGAATTAGGTGATAGAGCCTTTCAGAGCTGAATTAGTGATAGAGCCTTTCAGAGCTGAATTAGTGATAGAGCCTTTCAGAGCTGAATTAGTGATAGAGCCTTTCAGAGCTGAATTAGTGATAGAGCCTTTCAGAGCTGAATTAGTGATAGAGCCTTTCAGAGCTGAATTAGTGATAGAGCCTTTCAGAGCTGAATTAGTGATAGAGCCTTTCAGAGCTGAATTAGTGATAGAGCCTTTCAGAGCTGAATTAGTGATAGAGCCTTTCAGAGCTGAATTAGTGATAGAGCCTTTCAGAGCTGAATTAGTGATAGAGCCTTTCAGAGCTGAATTAGTGATAGAGCCTTTCAGAGCTGAATTAGTGATAGAGCCTTTCAGAGCTGAATTAGTGATAGAGCCTTTCAGTGTTTTACCCGGTTGTAACTCAAATCAAATCAAATCAAATGTTATTGACCACATGCGCCGTATACAACAGGTGCAGACATTACAGTGAAATGCTTACTTACGTATCTTTCCTCAACATACTGTATACTATCAATGGTTTTACCGCTATATCTCTGCTCTCTATACACTGTCAATGGTTTTACCGCTATATCTCTGCTCTCTATACACTATAATGGACTGCAATTTGTCACATTTACTCAAATAAAGCAACCGTGCAATATGAAAACAAATAAAGATATATAAAGCCTCCATTGAAATGGAAAGACGCACAAACAATATTCCATCAGATGAAATGGAATGGAATCCTAGAAGAAGAAAGTCCTTTCAAGTTGGGAGTTTGAAAAAAGGAAAGCTTTCAAGCCCAAAAAATAGCCTGGGTATTTTCACTTTCAAAGCTTTTGGCTCCCACCTCCCTTACTGCTAGTCTTTACTGCAAAACAAGCTGCCTGCACTTTCATGTCATGGAAAACTCCAGAAGTGATGCAAAACCACGTCAAACCAGAGCAAAAGAAAGATATGCTAAAAAAACAAACAACCACAAAAAACGAACCCGCAAAATATTGATTGTACTTTTGTTTGGGAGCCATTGAATAATTGATTTAGCTCTCCTGAACATAGAAGAAGATCTATGCATAGAGAGTCTGTGAATCACACCTGTTCAACAGCCAAGGGACTTGTTATGTGCTGGGGAAACAACAGTATCACCATGGGGTCCTAAACACTAGACAGATAGAAGCCTGCCTGAGACAAAAAAATACCACAGAAAAACCCACTACGAAGACAGATTTCCATCAGACGTCTCTGACGAGTCCCGTTAGAGTTGGTATTGAGTCTCTGAGGAGTCCTGTTAGAGTTGGTATTGAGTATCTGAGGAGTCCCGTTAGAGTTGGTATTGAGTCTCTGAGGAGTCCCGTTAGAGTTGGTATTGAGTCTCTGAGGAGTCCCGTTAGAGTTGGTATTGAGTATCTGAGGAGTCCCGTTAGAGTTGGTATTGAGTATCTGAGGAGTCCCGTTAGAGTTGGTATTGAGTCTCTGAGGAGTCCCGTTAGAGTTGGTATTGAGTCTCTGAGGAGTCCCGTTAGAGTTGGTATTGAGTATCTGAGGAGTCCCGTTAGAGTTGGTATTGAGTCTCTGAGGAGTCCCGTTAGAGTTGGTATTGAGTATCTGAGGAGTCCCGTTAGAGTTGGTATTGAGTCTCTGAGGAGTCCTGTTAGAGTTGGTATTGAGTTGGTAGATCAGGGAGATTTGGTCTATGGTAGGATCAGTGTTTGGCTATGGAGCGATTTCAGAGCCAACAGAAATTGTATTTGAATTCCATAAATTAGCATTTGTATTAGGATATTGAATTTTAATTTTAATATTTTCTCATTTGTAATGCCCAAATTGAATCATTTAATTCATCAATTGAACATGATTTGAAACTGATTTGAATGAATATTGCATTCTGTTGTAAAAATTCAATTTCAACTGAATTGAATATTCAAATTCAATATTTATATATACATTTTCAATATGGTATATATTGCATTCATTGTCTTTGTATCAAGTTTACAAACTATAATTTCAAGTTTATCAAAGTTTCATATATTCAACTTCTCAAATGCATTCATATTCAGTTTTTAAATTCAGTTTCAAAACCAGAGACAACATCCTGGTGCTTAGCCAGCCAGGAAAGGAGAACAGATTTACATTTACATTTCAGTCATTTAGCAGACGCTCTTATCCAGAGCGACTTACAGTTAGTGAATACATATTTTTTTTATACTGGCCCCCCGTTGGAATCAAACCCACAACCCTGGCGTTGCAAACGCCATGCTCTATCAACATCCCTACCGGCCATTCCCTCCCCTACCCTGGACGACGCTGGGCCAATTGTGCGCCGCCCATGAGTCTCCCGGTCGCGGCCAGCTGCGACAGAGCCTGGATTCGAACCAGGATCTAGTGGAACAGTTAGCACTGCGATGCAGTGCCTTAGACCACTGCGCCACTCAACACTCTATGTGGTAAACAGAAGCTTCTGGCGGTTTCTGAAGCCAAGGTGGCATGTTGAATTTATTTTCTTCCTATGACTTTCGCTGTAGCGTTTGAACCGTTTTGGCTATAAGCTATTATGAGCCCAGTCTCTGGAACACGGACATGCCTTCTATGATGATCACAGGCTGCGCAGGACATGTTTAAAAAGAAGTGTTACAAAAAAAAAAAAAACGTAATTTGGCCTCCATAAGAATATAGTTGAATAGCCTTGTCATAGCCCTTCCAAGGATAGCCTTTCCACTCCCTATTTAATCTTGTTCTTGTGCCTGACTGTGTTGGAACCAGGTATCCTGCATGTCACAAGACTGTGCTAGCCCGCTTAGCTAAAGAGTTCAGGAAGCTAACACAAGTCTTCAAGTCTCCAGCAAGGTTACTCATCAAGGTCACTCATCGAACCACCTCGGTCACATTGACCTCAGACTCAGAGATCACGGCACCAGCATAGCTGACTGGGTTCTAAATCAGGCCTCCCGCACAACAACAACAACAACAACAACAACAACACTTTCTGTGGCAAACAGAAGCAGAAGGATCTGTGCCCCGTTTTAATGAGAGTGCAACAGAGGTGGTGTGGTGATCCATGCATGTGATGAGGAAGCCTGCCTGAGACCTGAAGACGTGTTAGTTTGACAGATAGGGTTCTACCCCAGATCTCCTGTCCGCCAGACAATGCAACACATCAGGTCTCAGACAAGTTAGTCATTTTTAGTCATTTAGCAGACACTTTTATCCAGAGCGACATACAGGAGCAATTAGGGTTAAGTGCCTTGCTCAAGGGCACACCGACAGATTTTTCACCTAGTTGGCTCAGGGATTAGAACCAGCGAGTTTGGTTTAGTTTCATCACATGATCGTGGTCACCAAACCACCTGTGTTACACTTCACCCCTCCTTTGACCTCCTCCTTGGAGAGACCCATCCACGTTACAGAACCAATGCCTAGGCTTTAGCTCAGCAGGCCAACACAGTCTTAACCCAGTCCGTCATGTTACTAACCTTTTAATGACTACCCTTGACGGAGACTTGAAGCTATGTCTTCAGGTTGCTCATCACATAAGCAAGGATCACCAAAACCTCGCTCTTTTGGTGAGTAACCTTGCTGGGATCTGTGAAACTCACTCCTTGAAGTGTCGCCCCAATTGAAAAAAATGCCTTTTTTAATAGCGCGATGGGTTGGAATGATTAGGAAGGCGGTCACATGTATTTTTTGAGGCAGAAGTCTCGAGTTCGAGTCTCCAAATAAGCTGAATCAGGGGGAAGCGGTACTCGCTGAGCAGGCAGCGTGACGTCCTTTACAACGGTGCCTCTGGACTCGGATCTACAGGTGCGCTCAGCTCAACCACTGGAGTCACGGTGGGGTGAATATAGTGGATGGGGGATCTGTGAAACTCACTCATCAGCCTGAAGGCCAATTATCAATAACGTGATGGGTTGGAACTCTTCAGGAGGGTGGTTTTTTTGCGAGGCAGAGGTTCTGAGTTCGAGTCTCGGTATGAGCTTATTCAGGGTGAAGCGGTACTCGATAAGCAAGCAGCGTGTCGTCCTTTACATGAACTTCCTTAACTTATCCATATAGGCTTTAGCTAAGTGGGCTAACACAGTCTTCTATATGTTCTCTTCTACCTTTCCTGGCTGGCAAAGCACCAGGATGTTGTCTCTGGTTTGAATCTGAATTTAGAGAACTGAACTTGAGAACTGAATCTGAATGCATCCGAGAAGTTGAATATATGAAACTTTGATCAACTGAAAAATGATGGATTCTAAACTTGATACACAGACAATGAATGCAATATCTACCATATTGAAACTAATATTCATTTGAATATTCAATTCAATTGAAATTGGATTTTAAAACTGAATGCAATATCAATTAAATTCAGTTGCAATATCCTAATACAAATTCTAAATTATGGAATACAAATACAATTTCTGTTAGCACTGAAATTGCTCCATATTAGGCTGGCTGAGCTGCTTTCTCTGAGGACCACAGGATGTGTTCCCACTTGTATTTATGTGATTCGGATGTTTGGGATATCAGCCCAAAGCTACAGATGTAGGATCTTAATTTGAGCCAGTTTGCTAAAGCAGGAAAATAATTGTGCAGCAACAGGAAATGTGAATTATTATGTGGATTATAACTAATGGAAATGTTTTGTATGGGGTTGATACACTACTAAGTTTGCCTCCACCTGTACATACTACTGTAGAAGGATGTTATTCAGGTAGGGAATGGATTAATTTGCAATATACACACAGAGTGGATCCTGATATTCTCGGTTCTTTAGTAAGGAATGAATAGCATTTATACCTTACATGTTCACCATAGCAACAAGCTGTAAAACAGGGCTCAAATTCCCCCTCCAGATATAGTGTAAAAGGACAATTGGGAACTGTGTCTGTCTGCACATGCTTTCTAGCTCCTCTGATTGGCCTACACATATTCCATTAGCACTCTGTGTGAAACAGGATACATACAGACGCCATTGGCACCCACCTGACTCCTACTTTGAGCTAAATGTCAGCTCCCACCACTCTCCGTTAGTGTCGGAATAGAGATGTGTAAACAGGACAGCTTTCCCTGTCTACTGTGTCTGTCTGTGGACAGGTTATATTCACTGCCATGACATTTGTGGGCACTGCCACTGACTGTGCTTTTTGTGAGGTATACTGTACTCTGGCCACTTAAACCTGTGAAAGAGGTGTGAACCCAGTGGCTGGGTAAAGAGGTGTGAACCCAGTGGCTGGGTAAAGAGGTGTGAACCCAGTGGCTGGGTAAAGCGGTGTGAACCCAGTGGCTGGGTAAAGCGGTGTGAACCCAATGGCTGGGTAAAGTGGTGTGAACACAGAGGCTGGGTAAAGTGGTGTGAACACAGAGCTGGGTAAAGAGGTATGAACCCAGTGGTTGGGTAAAGTGGTGTGAACACAGAGGCTGGGTAAAGTGGTGTGAACACAGAGCTGGGTAAAGAGGTGTGAACCCAGTGGTTGGGTAAAGTGGTGTGAACACAGAGGCTGGGTAAAGTGGTGTGAACACAGAGCTGGGTAAAGAGGTATGAACCCAGTGGTTGGGTAAAGTGGTGTGAACACAGAGGCTGGGTAAAGTGGTGTGAACACAGAGGCTGGGTAAAGAGGCCATTGATGTCGCACCCCTCTCTCTCTATATATGTCATCCCCTCCCTCCCTCTCTCTCTCTCTCTCTCTCTCTCTCTCTCTCTCTCTCTCTCTCTCTCTCTCTCTCTCTCTCTCTCTCTCTCTCTCTCTCTTTCTCTCTTTCTCTCTCTCTCTCTCTCTCTCTCTCTCTCTCTCTCTCTCTCTCTCTCTCTCTCTCTCCATCTCTCTCTCAGTCTCTCTCTCTCTCTGTCTTTCTTTCTCTCTCTCTCTCTCAATCTCTCTCTCTCAGTCTATCTCTCTGTCTTTCTTTCTCTCTCTTGCTCTCTCTATCTCTTTCTTTCTCTCTCTCTCTCTCTCTCCATCTCTCTCTCTCTCTCTCCATCTCTCTCTCAGTCTCTCTCTCTGTCTTTCTTTCTCTCTCTAACTCTTGCTCTCTCTATCTCTCTCTCTCTCTCTCTCTCTCTCTCTCTCTCTCTCTCTCTCTCTCTCTCTCTCTCTCTCTCTCTCTCTCTCTCTCTCTCTCTCTCTCTCTCTCTCCCCTTCTCTCTCTAAGGAGAGTGCTTTGCCCCAAGGGAGCACTGAGCTGCCATGATAATCATAGGTCTGTTAAACACCTCCTGGCTTAGGTACCTGCTGGATGGATGAACCCTTTGACTTTCCTAACCTGACATCAACACACTCAAGCTGCACAGCAAGAGAGTATCTCTTCAGAAGTGATGCTTGGGAACAATACTTGTAAATGCCTGTACACTTTTATAAAGTGCTGAGAGCTGGGGAATTGATGTATAGGCTGTTCACCAGTCAATAGCCTCTTAAAGTGAGTGCTTCAGTTTGAATGATTCACTGCATGGTGAAACTGTACCAATCAACTGAAGAACACTGGACTTGGCTGCCAGGGTGAGAATTGAGATGGTAGAAGTGATATACTTCACACACACACACACACACACACACACACACACACACACACGCATGCACGCACGCACGCGGGCACACACACACACACACTTTACAGTGCTAGATACACTTCTTCAAGTGAAGAACCCTTTGCTTTGCAGTGAGGCTGAGAGAGTCTCTAGTGAGGAGAGAACCATACAGACAGAGAGTCTCTACTGAGGAGAGAACCATACAGACAGAGAGTCTCTACTGAGGACAGAACCATACAGACAGAGAGTCTCTACTGAGGACAGAACCATACAGACAGAGAGTCTCTACTGAGGACAGAACCATACAGACAGAGAGTCTCTACTGAGGACAGAACCATACAGACAGAGAGTCTCTACTGAGGACAGAACCATACAGACAGAGAGTCTCTACTGAGGAGAGAACCATACAGACAGTCTCTACTGAGGAGAGAACCATACAGACAGAGAGTCTCTACTGAGGACAGAACCATACAGACAGAGAGTCTCTACTGAGGACAGAACCATACAGACAGAGAGTCTCTACTGAGGACAGAACCATTCAGACTGTCTCTACTGAGGAGAGAACCATACAGACAGAGAGTCTCTACTGAGGAGAGAACCATACAGACAGAGAGTCTCTACTGAGGACAGAACCATACAGACAGAGAGTCTCTACTGAGGAGAGAACCATACAGACAGAGAGTCTCTACTGAGGACAGAACCATACAGACAGAGAGTCTCTACTGAGGACAGAACCATACAGACAGAGAGTCTCTACTGAGGAGAGAACCATACAGACAGTCTCTACTGAGGAGAGAACCATACAGACAGAGAGTCTCTACTGAGGACAGAACCATACAGACAGAGAGTCTCTACTGAGGACAGAACCATACAGACAGAGAGTCTCTACTGAGGACAGAACCATACAGACAGTCTCTACTGAGGAGAGAACCATACAGACAGAGAGTCTCTACTGAGGAGAGAACCATACAGACAGAGAGTCTCTACTGAGGACAGAACCATACAGACAGAGAGTCTCTACTGAGGACAGAACCATACAGACAGTCTCTACTGAGGAGAGAACCATACAGACAGAGAGTCTCTACTGAGGAGAGAACCATACAGACAGTCTCTACTGAGGAGAGAACCATACAGACAGTCTCTACTGAGGAGAGAACCATACAGACAGAGAGTCTCTACTGAGGACATAACCATACAGACAGTCTCTACTGAGGAGAGAACCATACAGACAGAGAGTCTCTACTGAGGAGAGAACCATACAGACAGATAGTCTCTACTGAGGAGAGAACCATACAGACAGAGAGTCTCTACTGAGGAGAGAACCATACAGACAGAGAGTCTCTACTGAGGAGAGAACCATACAGACAGTCTCTACTGAGGAGAGAACCATACAGACAGTCTCTACTGAGGACAGAACCATACAGACAGAGAGTCTCTACTGAGGACAGAACCATACAGACAGAGAGTCTCTACTGAAAACAGAACCATACAGACAGACAGTCTCTACTGAGGAGAGAACCATACAGACAGAGAGTCTTTACTGAGGAGAGAACCATACAGACAGAGAGTCTCTACTGAGGAGAGAACCATACAGACAGAGAGTCTCTACTGAGGACAGAACCATACAGACAGAGAGTCTCTACTGAGGACAGAACCATACAGACAGAGAGTCTCTACTGAGGACAGAACCATACAGACAGAGAGTCTCTACTGAGGAGAGAACCATACAGACAGAGAGTCTCTACTGAGGAGATAACCATACAGACAGAGAGTCTCTACTGAGGAGAGAACCATACAGACAGAGAGTCTCTACTGAGGAGAGAACCATACAGACAGAGAGTCTCTACTGAGGAGAGAACAATACAGACAGTCTCTACTGAGGAGAGAACCATACAGACAGTCTCTACTGAGGACAGAACCATACAGACAGAGAGTCTCTACTGAGGACAGAACCATACAGACAGAGAGTCTCTACTGAGGAGAGAACCATACAGACAGAGAGTCTCTACTGAGGAGAGAACCATACAGACAGAGAGTCTCTACTGAGGAGAGAACCATACAGACAGAGAGTCTCTACTGAGGACAGAACCATACAGACAGTCTCTACTGAGGAGAGAACCATACAGACAGAGAGTCTCTACTGAGGAGAGAACCGTACAGACAGAGAGTCTCTACTGAGGACAGAACCATACAGACAGAGAGCCTCTACTGACAGAGAGTCTCTACTGAGCAGAGAACCATAAAGACAGAGAGTCTTTACAGACAGAGAGTCTCTACCGACATAGAGTCTCTACTGACAGAGAGCTAATGTGTCCTGACAAAACAACATAAATCCTTCAATCCATTGCAGTACAGACAGACACAACACTGGGCTGTTTAGCTCAGAGAGACAGGCTGAATCCCAAAAGGCACCCTTTCCCTAGTGCATTTGGAAAGTATTCAGACCCCTTGACTTTTTCAACATTTTGTTACATTACAGACTTATTCTAAAATTGATTAAATAGTTTTTTCCCTCATCAATCTACACACAATACCCCATAATGACAAAGCAAAAACCGTTTTTTTGTTGTTGTTTTTTTGCAAATGTATTACAAATAAAAAACTGAAATAATACATTTACATAAGTATTCAGACCCTTTACTCAGTACTTTGTTGAAGTACCTGTGATGGAAAATTGTATGTTTGTGCTTTTCTAATAACCAATTTCTGTGTTCTATGTTCGTGCTTCTCTAATAACCAATTTCTGTGTTCATGCAAGTGACTGATTGAACGTGCCTGGGAGGAATCCTCACTATCAGTATCTACAATTTGGCAGTACGCCCAGAGCCTTGTTTTGAGAACGAAAGGGATATCTCAGTTTCAAGGTGTCAGCTTGGAGAGAAGAAGCCTGGTGAGGTATTGGTCGGTCACATGCATGAACCAAAGGTTAATGATGAATTAATTATGAATAATGAATAAGCTAAATCATGCAAATATAACTTGTCTGTGTAAGCAGTATATAAGAGAACTAACAGGACTGCCCCGGCGGAGCTCACTTCACACCGGTACTTTATGCATCTAGGTTGTGACCTCTCCAGCTTGCTGTTAAAAAACAATGATTAATCTAAGATTGACTTCGAGTGTCCCATGTGTAGAGTTTCCATGACACACCTTTGGCAGCGATTACAGCCTTGAGTCTTCTTGGGTATGACACTACAAGCTTGGCAGACCTGTATTTGGGGAGTTTCTCCCATTATTTTCTGCAGATCCTCTCAACCTCTGTCATGTTGGTGGGGAGCGTCGCTGCAGAGCTATTTTCAGGTCTCTCCAGAGATGTTTGATCGGGTTCCAGTCCGGGCTTTGGCTGGGTCACTCATGGACATTCAGAGACTTGTCGCGAAGCCACTCCTGCATTGTCTTGGCTGTGTGTTTATGGTCGCTGTCCTGTTGGAAGGTGAATCTTCGCACCAGTCTGAGGTCCTGAGAGCTCTGGATTAGGTTTTCATGAAGGAACTCTCTGTACTTTGCTCCTTTCATCTCTCCCTCGATCCTGACTAGTCTCCCAGTCCCTGCGGCTGAAACACATCCCCACAGCATGATGCTGCCACCACCATCCTTCACCGTAGAGATGGTGCCAGGTTTCCTCCAGACGTGACGCTTGGCATTCAAGCAAAATAGTTCAATCTTGGTTTCATCAGACCAGAGAATCTTGTTTCTCATGGTCTGAGATTCCTTTAGGTGTCATTCCTAAGTGGGCTGTCATGTGCCTTTTACTGAGGAGTGGCTTCCGTCTGGCCACTCTAACATAAAGGCCAGATTGGTGGAGTGCTGCAGAGATGGTTGTCCTCCTGGAAGGTTCTCCCAACTCCACAGAGGAACTCTGGAGCTCTGTCAGAGTGACCATCAGGTTCTTGGTCACCTCCCTGACCAAGGCCCTTCTCCCCCGATTGCTCAGTTTGGCCAGGCGGCCAGCTCTAGGAAGAGTCTTGGTGGTTCCAAATTTCTTCCATTTAAGAATGATGGAGGCCACTGTGTTCTTGGGGACCTTCAATGCTGCAGACATGTGTTGGTACCCTTCCCCAGATCTGTGCCTCGACACAATCCTGTCTCAGAGCTCTACGGACAATTCCTTCGACCTCATGGCTTGGTTTTTGCTCTGACATGCACTGTCAATTGTGGGACAGGTGTGTTCCTTTCCACAGGTGGACTCCAATCAAGTTGTAGAAACATCTCATGGATGATCAATTGAAACAGGATGCACCTGAGCTCAATTTCTAATCTCATAGCAAAGGGTCTGAATTCTTATATAAATGTGATGTTTCATTATTTTGTATATATATATATACATTTGCACACAAATAACAACAACCTGTTTTTGCTTTGTCATTATGGGACATTGTTTACATTTACATTTTTAGTCACTTAGCAGACGCTCTTATCCAGAGCAACTTACAGTTAGTGAGTGCATACATTTTTCATACGTATTGTGTGTAGATTGATGAAGAAAAACAACTATTGTTAAGGCTGTAACATACCAAAACGTGGAAAAAGTCAAGGGTCTGAATACTTTCCGAATGCACTGTATAGTGCACTACTTTTGACCAGAGCCGTATGGGCACTATGTAGGGAATAGAATGCCACTTGGGAGGCAGACCCAGCTCTCTAAAGGCAGCAGGGTTAGGTTGATGTGTTATGTGGCTGGGTACGGTGCGTTGACATTTCATCCCTTATATCTATCTGTATAAGTGGAAGCTCTGCTTCTTCCTTTTCTCCACATTATCATCAGCCGATCTACACAGGCTGCGTCCCAAATAGCACCGAATTCCCTATGTAGTGCACTATTTTTTAACCAGAGCCCTATGAGGTGCCATTTGGGACGCAGCCTTGGAGTGACAAACAGTGACAAAGTCTGGATGTTGGTCCTAACAGACAGTCTCTTCCTTTGAACTGCTGCCTCTTAGGGAATAAGATAGCTCTGCTAAGGTTCTGCTGCCTCATAGGGAATAAGATAGCTCTGCTAAGGTTCTGCTGCCTCTTAGGGAATCAGATAGATCTGCTAAGGTTCTGCTGCCTCTTAGGGAATCAGATAGCTCTGCTAAGGTTCTGCTGCCTCTTAGGGAATCAGATAGCTCTGCTAAGGTTCTGCTGCCTCTTAGGGAATCAGATAGATCTGCTAAGGTTCTGCTGCCTCTTAGGGAATCAGATAGCTCTGCTAAGGTTCTGCTGCCTCTTAGGGAATCAGATAGCTCTGCTAAGGTTCTGCTGCCTCTTAGGGAATCAGATAGCTCTGCTAAGGTTCTGCTGCCTCTTAGGGAATCAGATAGCTCTGTAAAGGTTCTGCTGCCTCTTAAGGAATCAGATAGCACTACTAAGGTTATGCTGCCTCTTAGGGAATCAGATAGCACTACTAAGGTTCTGCTGCCTCTTAGGGAATCAAATAGCTATGTAAAGGTTCTGCTGCCTCTTAGGGAATCAGATAGTTCTGTTAAGGTTTTGCTGCCTTCTAGGGAAACAGATAGCTCTGTTAAGGTTCTGCTGCCTCTTAGGGAATCAGATAGCACTACTAAGGTTATGCTGCCTCTTAGGGAAACAGATAGCACTACTAAGGTTCTGCTGCCTCTTAGGGAAACAGATAGCTCTGTTAAGGTTCTGCTGCCTCTTAGGGAATCAAATAGCTATGTAAAGGTTCTGCTGCCTCTTAGGGAATCAGATAGCTTTGTAAAGGTTCTGCTGCCTCTTAGGGAATCAGATAGCTCTGTAAAGGTTCTGCTGCCTCTTAGGGAATCAGATAGCACTACTAAGGTTATGCTGCCTCTTAGGGAATCAAATAGCTCTACTAAGGTTCTGCTGCCTCTTAGGGAATCAGATAGCACTACTAAGGTTCTGCTGCCTCTTAGGGAATCAAATAGCTATGTAAAGGTTATGCTGCCTCTTAGGGAATCAGATAGTTCTGTTAAGGTTCTGCTGCCTCTTAGGGAATCAAATAACTCTGTTAAGGTTCTGCTGCCTCTTAGGGAAACAGATAGCTCTGTAAAGGTTCTGCTGCCTCTTAGGGAAACAGATAGCTCTGTAAAGGTTCTGCTGCCTCTTAGGGAAACAGATAGCCCTGATAAGGTTCTGCTGCCTCTTAGGGAAACAGATAGCTCTGTAATGGTTCTGCTGCCTCTTAGGGCATCAGATAGCCCTGTTAAGGTTCTGCTGCCTCTCTGTGGTCCTCTGTAGCTCAATTGGTAGAGCATGGCGCTTGTAACGCCAGGGTAGTGGGTTCGATCCCCGGGACCACCCATACGTAAAAATGTATGCGCACATGACTGTAAGTCGCTTTGGATAAAAGTGTCTACTAACTGGCATATTATTTATATTATAAAGGTTCTGCTGCCTCTTAGGGAAACAGATCACTCTGATAAGGTTCTGCTGCCTCTTAGGGAAACAGATACAGTGGGGAAAAAAAGTATTTAGTCAGCCACCAATTGTGCAAGTTCACCCACTTAAAAAGATGAGAGAGGCCTGTAATTTTCATCATAGGTGCACGTCAACTATGACAGACAAAATGAGAATTTTTTTTCCAGAAAATCACATTGTAGGATTTTTTATGAATTTATTTGCAAATTATGGTGGAAAATAAGTATTTGGTCAATAACAAAAGTTTCTCAATACTTTGTTATATACCCTTTGTTGGCAATTAAATTTTTAGTCATTTAGCAGACGCTCTTATCCAGAGCGACTTACAGTTAGTGAATATATATATTTTTTTTATACTGGCCCCCCCGTGGGAATCAAACCCACAACCCTGGCATTGCAAACACCATGCTCTATCAACTGAGCTACATCCCTGCCGGCCATTCCCTCCCCTACCCTGGGCCAATTGTGCGCCGCCCATGAGTCTCCCGGTCGCGGCCGGCTGCGACAGAGCCTGGATTTGAACCAGGATCTCTAGTGGCACAGTTAGCACTGCGATGCAGTGCCTTAGACCACTGCGCCACTCAGGAGCACAATGGCAATGACACAGGTCAAACGTTTTCTGTAAGTCTTTTCACACACTGTTGCTGGTATTTTGGCCCATTCCTCCATGCAGATCTCCTCTAGAGCAGTGATGTTTTGGGGCTGTCGCTGGGCAACCCGGACTTTCAACTCCCTCCAAAGATTTTCTATGGGGTTGAGATCTGAAGACTGGCTAGGCCACTCCAGGACCTTGAAATGCTTCTTACGAAGCCACTCCTTCGTTGCCCGGGCGGTGTGTTTGGGATCATTGTCATGCTGAAAGACCGAGCCACGTTTCATCTTCAATGCCCTTGCTGATGGAAGGAGGTTTTCACTCAAAATCTCACGATACATGGCCCCATTCATTCTTTCCTTTACACGGATCAGTCGTCCTGGTCCCTTTGCAGAAAAACAGCCCCAAAGCATGATGTTTCCACCCCCATGCTTCACAGTAGGTATGGTGTTCTTTGGATGCAACTCAGCATTCTTTGTCCTCCAAACACGACAAGTTGAGTTTTTACCAAAAAGTTCTATTTTGGTTTCATCTGACCATATGACATTCTCCCAATCCTCTTCTGGATCATCCAAATGCACTCTAGCAAACTTCAGACGGGCCTGGACATGTACTGGCTTAAGCAGGGGGACACGTCTGGCACTGCAGGATTTGAGTCCCTGGCGGCGTAGTGTGTTACTGATGGTAGGCTTTGTTACTTTGGTCCCAGCTCTCTGCAGGTCATTCACTAGGTCCCCCCGTGTGGTTCTGGGATTTTTGCTCACCGTTCTTGTGATCATTTTGACCCCACGGGGTGAGATCTTGCGTGGAGCCCCAGATCGAGGGAGATTATCAGTGGTCTTGTATGTCTTCCATTTCCTAATAATTGCTCCCACAGTTGATTTCTTCAAACCAAGCTGCTTACCTATTGCAGATTCAGTCTTCCCAGCCTGGTGCACGTCTACAATTTTGTTTCTGGTGTCCTTTGACAGCTCTTTGGTCTTGGCCATAGTGGAGTTTGGAGTGTGACTGTTTGAGGTTGTGGACAGGTGTCTTTTATACTGATAACAAGTTCAAACAGGTGCCATTAATACAGGTAACGAGTGGAGGACAGCGGAGCCTCTTAAATAAGAAGTTACAGGTCTGTGAGAGCCATAAATCTTGCTTGTTTGTAGATGACCAAATACTTATTTTCCACCATAATTTGCAAATAAATTCATAAAAAATCCTACAATGTGATTTTCTGGATTTTTTTTTCCTCAATTTGTCTGTCATAGTTGACGTGTACCTATGATGAAAATTACAGGCCTCTCTCATCTTTTTAAGTGGGAAAACTTGCACAATTGGTGGCTGACTAAATACTTTTTTTCCCCCACTGTAGCTCTGTAAAGGTTCAGCTGCCTCTTAGGGAAACAGATATTCCTGTAAAGTTTCTGCTGCCTCTTAGGGAAACAGATAGCCCTGTAAAGGTTATGCTGCCTCTTAGGGAAACAGATAGCTCTGTAAAGGTTCTGTATTCTACCTCTTAACAAGGCAGATCCAATCAGTTTCAAGACCCAGCTATCACCCATGCAGACACATACACACACACAGACACACAGATTGAGATTTTCCCTGTAAGAGAAAACATTTAATGTAACATTCATTAGGGTCTACTGGGAAACCAAATACTGACCAACACTTTGGTTCCTACCCTGTCACAATAACCCCTCCCTGGCTTTTTAATTTGTTGTCATGTCAGACAACACTGTATTCAAAGTGCCTACCATATTCCAACTTTTAGTTGACGTTGAATTGAACAGTATAAAACAACCAGAATGGAGAAAGCCCCATTAAAAATACTTAGAATGTATGTGTTGCCACCCTAGGGTCATGCACTACTCATAAAGCAAATGTAGAACTTTTTTTATTCAAAAACATAAAATACCGACAAATACTGTCATAAATGTGAAAAATATTGTGATATATTTTGGCCCTATTGCCCAGCCCCACACACACACAAACACACACACAAACACACACACCCCAGGTAACAGTCCTCAAATGGGATTAGAAAGGGTGATGCTTTCAGATGCTATGACTCACACACACACACGTGCACTCACACACACAAACACACACACACAGTGGTGGAAAAAGTACCCAATTGTCATACTTGAGTAAAAGTAAAGATACCTTAATAGAAAATGATTCAAGTAAAAGTGAAAGTAACCCAGTAAAATACTACTTGAGTAAAAGTCTAAAAGTATTTGTTTCAAATATACTTAAGTATCAAAAGTAAATGTAATCGTTAAAATATACTTAAGTATCAAAAGTAAATGTAATCGCAAAAATATACTTAGGTATCAAAGGTAAAAGTATAAATCATTTCAAATTCCTTATATTAATCAAACCAGATGGCACCATTTTCTTGTTTTTTATTTATTTACGGATAGCCAGGGGCACACTGCAAATGAAGCATGTGTTTTCCTGCAATTTTAACACAAATGTTTGTTTGTCTGTGTAAGTCTGTGTGTGTGTGCATGTGTGTGTGTGTGTGTGTGTGTGTGTGTGTGTGTGTGTGTGTGTGTGTGTGTGTGTGTGTGTGTGTGTGTGTGTGTGTGTGTGTGTGTGTGTGTGTGTGTGTGTGTGTGTGTGTGTGTGTGAGAGAGAGAGAGAGAGAGAGCATGTGTGCTTTCACAACCGTCTGTCAGTTTGGTTTTATGACTAGCCTGAGCGGGAAACAGCCTCCTTTACAAAACTGTAAGCTTTAAAACGACTGTACATTTGAAATATTGTTACAGAACCCCATAAACAAACCCACAGTGAGGTGAGGATTTTCACCTCTGTAGGCCCAGTATCAGTTAGTATCAGTGGCGGCTCCTGAAAAAATTCTCAGGGGGGGCAATTTTTCTGATGATTTAGGTGACCTACACACATTTAAAAAAAGATATGTCCAGCAACAACATGAAGACAGGGGCAGCATATAAGTCAATACCAGAAGCATTTATTGACTGATCTCAAAAGTGTTGGCTTACCAGGGTTGGTGGAGCCCTCAGTTTCATCTTTGCCTCGCAAAGCTAACTCAAACACTCCGCAAAACTTCACACACTGGATTAGCCGGCTGAGGATGTGGCGGTTCTTGCTAATGTCGTAGTAAATATATTTGTTATAGTGAATATGGAATATGATATGTTGAGTAAAATGTTGTGCTAAGATCTATTTAGGTCAGGAGCTGGTTATAAGTTCTGTTCCTATCCAATAACAATGGACAAAAGGGTCCTATCTTGTCAGCCTTGTCAGTTTCAGTTCTCCAGTAAACTTGTGATTATCAACACTAACCTCATCGTTGTGGCGGCGGACAGCTAGCCTGTATCCCTCATCCAGTTGAGTGGGAATGTTCACTCTCCCCAAAGCAGACAATCTCAAACAGCTATCCATGTGGGTCTTTGACAGCTCATGTTTCTTAATCTTTCCTGAAAGATGGTGCATGTCCGTTACACACCAGTCGCTGTCCAAGCGGTGCTGTCTGCCGTGCCGCCTTCAGGGTGAAAGAGTAAGCAGGGGGTAGCAGAAGACTGCATTAGCTACATCGCAGCCTGCTAGCCAGGTTTTTCGTTCGTACCAACTTTTGGAAAATCCTCGGGTGTAGGACTTCCCCCCTTTAGTAGAAACCTGTTGAATTATTAAATTTGGTCTGGGAGGTCCTAATTGTTTCGTTGCCAATTTATCTTGATTTGTTCGCCGACAAAAAGTAACTTATTTCAAAGAGACAATCGAGTTGCACTGAACGCTATAGCCATCTTGATAGTAGTACGTGAATTGATTGATGAGGCTACCCGCTCTTTTCTTAGTTACGTTCATGGTTACGTTACGTATGATGAAAGCGCGTAAGTGCAAGCCCTCAGAAACCCATAGAGATTGTATTGAAAGCTCTGATATTTGAAAAAAATAGATTTTACATGGGAGTCTATGACAGACTTCTGGGCGATTTTCAACCTGACTGAAATCGCCCCAAAAGGGGGGGGGGGGCATTTGAAGCACGACTTTAGCCTGATTGGACATTTAGTGGCACTGTGGCAGATCAGACGTCTAGATTACAACACTGATAACTACTGTTGCCGTGATATAATTGATTAGAAAAAAAATCCCTTCCTTTTCCCGTTTGGCAGTGCGTCGCCCATATCGCCCTATTGAACACACCGCCCCTGGTTAGTATACAGCGTCACGCCTCACAGTTTGAACCCATTTCATCCTCTATTGCAGCACTACAAAACCAAGCCATGTAGAAACAATTACTGTATACCACTACAGCATACTGATGGTCACACGCCTAAAATAGATGAGGGTGACCCTCTCTCTCCCTCTATCTATCCCCCTCAATCCCCCTCATTTTCTGTCCCTCTCTCTCTCTCTCTCTCTCTCTCTCTCTCTGTCTCTCTCTCTCTCTCTCTCTCTCTCTCTCTCTCTCTCTCTCTCTCTCTCTCTCTCTCTCTCTCTATCTATCCCTCCACCACACCACAGTACACCACACCAAAGTACACCACAGTACACCACACCAGAGTACACCACACCACACCACAGTACATCACACCACAGTACACCACACCACACCACACCACAATACACCACAGTACACCACACCACAGTACATCACACCACAGTACACCACACCACTGTACACCACAGTACACCACACCACTGTACACCACACCACAGTACACCACAGTACATCACACCACAGTACACTACACCACAGTACACCACACCACAGTACACCACACCACAGTACACCACAGTACATCACACCACAGTACACTACACCACAGTACACCACACCACAGTACACCACACCACTGTACACCACACCACAGTACACCACACCACAGTACACCACACCACAGTACACCACACCACAGTACACTACACCACAATACACCACACCACAGTACACCACACCACAGTACACTACACCACACCAAACTACACCACAGTACACCACACCACACCAAACTACACCACAGTACACCACACCACAGTACACCACACCACACATTTCTTCTTAACTGCCATTTTTCCTTAACTATAGATTGAAGAAGATAGTTAAGCAAAGTTGCTATTCCTCAAAAAGGTTCTTGGAAATGTTCTTGCACTATTTCTTATGTTTCTCCTTAAGCTAAAAGTTATTGGAAATGTTCTTCATTCCAAGTCTTAAACTCAGGGCAGTGACAGAAAAAGCTCATAAAAGCAATTGAACATGTTTAATTCACTCACAAACTTAATCTGAAAGTTTCAGTATTGATTATTTTAAACCCAAGAACATGTTTTAGAACAGTAATCTCAGTAAGAAATATGCTAACATGATTGCCATTGCTAGCTAGATAGCTTGCTAAATTGGTTGCCTAGCAACAAACATCTTAAGAAGATTTGTAAGAAGATATTTGAGAAGTTAGTAAGAAAATCATTCAATCTTAAGGTATTGTTGAGGAATTGCACTTACAAACTATCTTATTAACTTCTTCTTTTTTTTCTTAAGATTCTTCTTAAGTTTTTGAGTAAGAAGTGTTTTGTGAATCTGGGCCCAGGTCTGTGATTTAGCTAGTCATTCTCCATGTTTCTCTGAAGGAAGACATCAAGCATCTCCATATGGTACAACGACTATTTCATTGCCGGGAGGAGAATAGCAACAACTCATTATTTTATTTTCAGAGTCTTCTGAAAACACCCAAAGGTTTCTGCATGGATAAGATAA
>NW_028156969.1:0-5000 GCF_964263955.1 Coregonus lavaretus | reverse complement strand
ACGCCAAGCAGTACCGGAGTGCCAAGTCTAGGTCCAAAAGGCTTCTTAACAGCTTCTACCCGCAAGCCATAAGACTCCTGAACAGCTAATGAAATGGCTACCCGGACTATTTGCATTGTCATTATGGGGTATTGTGTGTAGATTGTGTGTAGATTGATGAGAAAAATAATTCATTGAATCCATTTTAGAATAAGGCTGTAATGTAACAAAATATGGAAAAAGTCAAGGGGTCTGAATCCTTTCCGAAGCCACTGTATAGGGAATAGAATGCCATTTGGAACGCAGCGTAGACTTCACTTCAACTTAACATTTAATAGCAGGTGTCTGTGCTCTGGAGACAGTTAGCTGAAGTTGAAGATCGTTCCTGCAGTGTATGTTCTGCCTCTAGAGGAGGCCAACAAGAGTATCAGTCCTCAAGCACTTGTTTCACATTCATTTTTTCCCATTGTGTGAAGGGCAGCATTTAGACCAAAAATACCATATCATATTTACACAACCCAACAAATCAGATATCAACTAAATAAACCCGATTACGCAACAAAGTATCAACAATTAACTTGAACTGAGTTTAAAAAAAAAAAAAAATCCCATCTGTCTCCAACAACATGGCTGAGAGCGTTCAGCTGTGCCTGTCTAAAAGCACAGAGTGTTTCTCAGTAGAGAGAGAGAGACAAACACTATGGTTACACCACCAAACACCTGTGTGTTGGCCCTTTATTCAGCCGTGCGTGTGCGTGCGTGTGCGTGTGTGCATGTTAGCAGAGCTAAATCCCTTCAAGCGTGCTCACCAGTGAGGCCGGCCGGCCGGCCTGATAGAGCGGACAGACAGAGGGAAGGAGAGCGAGCGTGAAATGGAGCGGGCTGGCGGATAATGCCCCTCTCTGCCCAGGCGGCTAGACCAGGCCAGCCTCAGCTAGCTAAGCATCAGGACACACATTCATCCACCTCCCCCCTACTGCCTCTACAGCCGCAACCTCTCTTAAAAACGCATGAACCTCCCGTGTTTGTTTCCCCGTCACTAGACAGAGGCTTAGATCTCCGCTAACAGTGTCTCGGCATCAGAAACCTTGTCGATTGACTACTCTCTACGGCTATGCTTTAAATGTCAATACTAGCGCGTCACTTAGAATGCACGGCCAATACATTGCTTCATGTTTTTCTCGCTAAGTGGCATGCTACTACTGCAGTATAGGGATATCAGACCAGAGCCCACATCTGTTTTATCCTGATGTTAAAAGTATATTTTCTGCATCCCAAATAGCACCCTATTCCCTATATGGCGCACTACTTTTCAACCAGGGCCCAGTCAAAAGTAGTGAACTATGTAGGGAATAGGGTGCCATTTGGGATGCAAGTTAACGGCCCGTTCTGATAACCCTGGATTCTCATACAGCATGAGTGGCAGCGGACAGCATAGAGTTACGGTCAAAATGGGCCTTTTAACAGCCATCCATTACACTGGGAAATGCTATGAAATACAACAGAGCCACTGGAGAACCATAAGGGGCTGATGATGGCCTGCTAGGTCTGCAGGTGGTGCACAGCAGTAGACCATACGCTTGACGTACATGGTGGGTGAGTGCTGAGTGGTGATCGTATCGCTGTTACACCTACACCTAACAACCACCCCCCATCACCTCAGAGAGAGAGCTACATATGTTGGATCTTCATTTGAGCCAGTTTGCGTCAGCAGGAAAATAATCCTGCAGCAACAGGAAATGTGAATTATTATGTGGATTATAATTAATCTAAAAAATATATTTTTCGTTAGGGCAAATGAAGTCGGAATTTTTTTACTTGAAATTGCAAACATTAGAAGCCTTTTTAAACCTCAAATACAAGTTTGCATTTCCTGCTGTGCAGGAAAATTCTCCACAACAAAAGAGTGATCAAATGAAGATCCTACATCTGTATCAGGCTATCAGGCCTGGGTTTGATCTCCTGCCTGGGTTTGATTAGAGGGTGTAGAAATTCTGATCAGCTGATGCCGCCACCTACCTCACAGCCATGGCAACCGAGGGAGAGAGAGCGAGACGGAGAGAGAGACTGAGAAAGAGACAGAGAGAGACAGAGAGAGACAGAGAGACGGAGAGAGACGGAGAGAGACAGAGAGAGACAGAGAGAGACAGAGAGAGACAGAGAGAGAGTAACATCCTCCAAGTCTCAGCATATCATCTACTTTAGATGAAGAATGGTACTGAGAGATGGAAGGAGGAGGAGGAGGAGGCTGATGGAGAGGGAGATGGAGGAGGCTGATGGAGAGGGAGATGGAGGAGGCTGATGGAGAGGGAGATGGAGGAGGCTGATGGAGAGGGGGATGGAGGAGGCTGATGGAAAGGGGGATGGAGGAGGCTGATGGAGAGGGAGATGGAGGAGGCTGATGGAGAGGGAGAAGGAGGAGGCTGATGGAGCGGGAGAAGGAGGAGGCTGATGGAGAGGGAGAAGGAGGAGGCTGATGGAGAGGGAGAAGGAGGAGGCTGATGGAGAGGGAGAAGGAGGAGGCTGATGGAGAGGGGGAAGGAGGAGGCTGATGGAGAGGGAGAAGGAGGAGGCTGATGGAGAGGGAGAAGGAAAAAGCTGATGGAAAGGGGGATGGAGGAGGCTGATGGAGAGGGAGATGGAGGAGGCTGATGGAGAGGGGGATGGAGGAGGCTGATAGAGAGGGGGATGGAGGAGGCTGATAGAGAGGGGGATGGAGGAGGCTGATGGAGAGGGAGATGGAGGTTGCTGATAGAGAGGGAGATGGAGGAGGCTGATGGAAAGGGGGATGAGGAGGCTGATGGAGAGGGGGATGGAGGAGGCTGATGGAGAGGGAGATGGAGGAGGCTGATAAAGAGGGGGATGGAGGAGGCTGATAAAGAGGCAGATGGAGGAGGCTGATGGAGAGGGAGAAGGAGGAGGCTGATGGAGAGGGAGAAGGAGGGGGCTGATAAAGAGGGAGAAGGAGGAGGCTGATGGAGAGGGAGAAGGAGGAGGCTGATGTAGAGGGAGAAGGGAAAAGCTGATGGAAAGGGGGATGGAGGAGGCTGATGGAGAGGGAGATGGAGGAGGCTGATGGGGAGGGGGATGGAGGAGGCTGATGGAGAGGGAGATGGAGGAGGCTGATGGAGAGGGGGATGGAGGAGGCTGATAGAGAGGGGGATGGAGGAGGCTGATGGACAGGGGGATGGAGGAGGCTGATGGAGAGGGGGATGGAGGAGGCTGATGGAGAGGGGGATGGAGGAGGTTGATGGACAGGGGGATGGAGGAGGCTGATGACTGTAACAATGCTTTGAGAGCTTTGCCATCCATCCCAAATAGCACCCTATTCCCTTTATAGTGGACTAATGTTGATCAGGACCCATTTTAAACATAACCTTGGTCTCTCTGAGACACTCCAGGGTCTACAGAATGAAAGTATACTGATGTGTAGGTAGCATGTAACAACAGTCCTCTAGGGTACCTATCATTACAACAGGAGAGACTCTGGAGGAAACACTCCTAACCTCTAGGGTAACATGTAAATGTCTGCTCACCAACAGTCCTCTAGGGTAGCTATCATTACAACAGGAGAGACTCTGGAGGAAACACTCCTAACCTCTAGGGTAACATGTAAATGTCTGCTCACCAACAGTCCTCTAGGGTAGCTATCATTACAACAGGAGATACTCTGGAGGAAACACTCCTAACCTCTAGAGAGGAGAGACTGATCCTGATGTCCAGGAGCAGACTGGTACTGTCCAAACAGGGACAAAGAGGGCAAAGCCTAAAACCCAGATAAGAACAGAAAACACAGAGTATGTGTCCCAAATGGTACCCTATTCCCTACGGTCCCTGGTCAAAAGTAGTGCACTACATAGGGAATAGGGTGCCATTTCAGCATTCAAAGAGGGAGTAAGAGGGCGTCCGACAGAATGACAGAGCGATTAAGAGAGAAGATAGAGAAGAGGGGTAGAGATGATGGAGACAGACAGAAAGACAGAGAGATGAAGAGAGAAGAGAGAGAAGAGAAAGAGAAGAGAGAGAAGAGGGGTAGAGATGATGGAGACAGACAGAAATACAGAGAGAAGAGAGAGAAGAGAAAGAGAAGAGAGAGAAGAGGGGTAGAGATGATGGAGACAGACAGAAAGACAGAGAGATGAAGAGAGAAGAGAGAGAAGAGGGGTAGAGATGATGGAGACAGACAGAAAGACAGAGAGATGAAGAGAGAAGAGAGAGAAGAGGGGTAGAGATGATGGAGACAGACAGAGACGGTAGAATGCAACAAAGAGGAAGAGGGGGGAGGAGATGAAGAGAACAAGATGAAGATCTAGAGAGAGAGACAGAAAGAGCTGACGTTTTAGAGCATTGCAGTGACAGGACTGTCATGAGCCGAGGGCAGCGATGGTCGCTGGGGGCAACATTGGTTGCTAGGGGTGAATGCCGAGTGCTGACCCTGGCCTTAGTTTCTGACAGACAGACAGAGAGAGGAGCGAGGGAGAGAGGGAATGGAGAAAAGAGAGAGCTCCAGAGGGGATCAGTGAAGCGAGACGCTGTCACCACCAAGCCTGAGCCAGCACCATCCTTCCACAATCCCTCCCTCCCTACCTCCCTCCCTCCCTCCCTCCATCCATCCCTCCAGCACTCCCCTGCCTCTACACCTCTGGCCTCGTTCCTACCCCTATTAGCCCATCATTCCCTCAACCCCTATACACACACACATACACACACACACACACACACACATACACACACAGACAGACAGACATACACACACACACACACAGTAACCCTCCTGAGCTCTGGATTAGAAACAGCATGTCAGAGTGCAGACCATTAATAAAGAGTTCTTCCTGTTCCGTCACGCTCTTCAGTTTGAGCACAAAGATATACTTCTGAGAGTTCTGTTCCATATAAAAGATAGACCTCTGAGAGTTCTGTTCCATATAAAAGATAGATCTCTGAGAGTACTGTTCCATATGAAAGATAGACCTCTGAGAGTTCTGTTCCATATGAAAGATAGACCTCTGAGAGTACTGTTC
>NW_028156970.1:50000-52341 GCF_964263955.1 Coregonus lavaretus | reverse complement strand
TCAGACAGGGCCTGACACACAGCATGGCCCCCAGCCTCCCCCTATGTCTCCCCTGTCTCCCCCATGGCCTTCTGCCTCTACCACCCCTCCCATGTTCCAGGACCTGCTGTCTCACACACCCAATTACTCTGGATGTGAGAAGTGTTATTTTGTTATTTTCAAATTTTTAGACCCCCAAAAGACAAGAGCGCAGACACTGCTGTGGGTGGCTATTTATTTTCTTTGTTATTAATGGAAACATTATTTGCGCTCATATAGGAATGAGAAACCCTTATTCTGAGTGTTAAATAAAAGTTAAACTTTAGTTCCTGAGAGAGGGTAGTTTCATGGCAAACTTCCCCATTGTTTATCAAAGATGTCAGTTTTCTTGATGCAATTCACAGAGTGATTAAAATAAAAGTGATAATAATGTGACATAGACTGAGCCCTCAAGGTCTTCACAGCCGGTTTAATCAACACTGTTCTTTTTGGAGAAATTATAGACCTATATCATTCCTGAGGCAAGTCTGGCACTGTTCAAAGCCATTTTAAATTCAATAAGAAACAACAACTAAATCCCAACCTAGACAAAGGGTTTAAGTTGTATCTGGACAGAGAAAGTCCACTCCTGACCGATCAACAGTGGGGTGGAGTACCATCCCTGTCTACATACCATGGCCTTCTCCCAACTGACAAACATAAACAACTCCCCCAACACAATAGGTGACTGTACGGGAAGAAAGGGAGTACAGTAGAGTATCAGAACTAGGACATGTTTGGCATTTAGCCATGATAACTAGGTTGTGTGTCCAGTCCACATTCATTACCCTATTCAGTGTGTTTATATTACCATAGTGTATAATACTAACGCTAACAAAGATACTATATCTAACCAGATATATGACTGTAGCTCACCTCCAGGGAAGCCGTCCCAGATCTCTAGCCTATCGTATCGACAGAAGACCCCGGTGGGAGGAGTGGTGTCAGGCTCCAGCTCGAAGCTCTCGAACTCCAGGGTGATCTCGGACATCTTGGGGGAGAAGATCATGAAGGTGCAGTCCAGGTTGTTGGGATACTTCTCTGGGAAACCAGGTGACCTTATCACCCCGCTGTTAGATGTGAAGTTCCTGGAACATTCCGGACCTGAGAAGAGGAGAGGAAAATAGAGATTTTGAATGGATGTATCCTTTATTAAACTTTGACATCTCTTTTGCAACTGAGAAAGAAGGAGAGATAAAGAAAGATTAAAGAAAAAGAAAGAGGAAGAGAGAGAGAGAGGAAGAAAATAAGATAGAAGAGGATCAAGAAAGGGATACTTTTGAGTGTCTTGTTTTATGGTTTGTGTGTTCCTTTGTGCTTTGTTATGGTTTGTGATGGAGAAGCTCTGTGATCCAGCTGGTGCTTTGAGGAGGTGCTTTATGGCCCTGAGAGGGAGACCACCTCAAAATTGCTGTCATTCATTCAATGGGCTGCTGATAGACCAAAGCCTGGACAATACACACCACTCCTCTTTTCTCTCTCTCAGCTTCTTATTCTCTTTCTGTCGTTGACTTCACACTTCTGTATCCCTCAGTGTGTGTGTGTGTGTGTGGGTGTGTGTGTGTGTGTGTGTGTGTGTGTGCTGAATCTGTTGTTGCTGTAACATTTAGGCTGAGTGAGTATAAACATCATAGAAAGGCCTCAATCACCAGCATGGGACTGAATAAACATGCACACACACACACACGCGCACACACACACACACGCGCACACACACACACACCAGCCCCCTCATTACACGTCTGTGTGACATATGAGAAGTGCTTAGAGAAAATTACAGTCTCAGCGATGAGAGGCAAGGGGGGCTGCATACACACACACATACATTTGCCAGTTTTATGTTTTATACCAACAAGTCAAAACATTTACTCATGGCTCTGTGGAGAAAAGGCTTTCAGCTGATGAGGGAAGTGAGCAGATTTCACACATTCGTCATTCTACACAGCATCATGGCCAGACAAGTATGATTTATTAACACTGCTTGACACTTGGCAGGACAAATACCAAAAACTGCATAAAAACAATTTACTGGTATTCTAACTCGAGAGAGACCATTAGCAGTTACGTCTGATGAACGGCACACCATCAGAGAAGACTAAAGCATTGTTAACTCATGTTATCATTACAACCATTAGTTGTAGAACTGTGCAGCGGTTAACGTCATGTCCATGTTATTCTGACAACCAACCTTTCCATGGGCGCAGGCTGATTGAGGCAGAGCCATCACCATCCGTGGCTAGCTAGATAGAGCTCTGTATACAAGTGTAACAGCCCACACAGCTTAAGTGAATGTGGCAAACGTTTTTTTCCCTGTTATTTAGTC
>NW_028156970.1:0-45000 GCF_964263955.1 Coregonus lavaretus | reverse complement strand
CAATTATACATTGCTCTGCTCTGCTGACTGCACCGCTGATGAGAGCCAGTGCTGCGCTCCAGGTTCATCACAGAGAGTCTGTGTCTCTATGCATGTGTGTCTATGCATGTGTGCATGTGTGTGTGTGTGTGTGTGTGTGTGTGTATGTACCCTGTTTCCCATCTGACCTTGACCCCTCATTTACCCCTGACCCCTCATTTACCTATGAACCCATTCTCTGAAGCAGCCCTATAACCTCAAGTCTAGTACTGTACACACGGTATTCCTCCAATCAGACTCATTAAGATGCACGGCATTCCTTGCATTACTTCCCCAGCGCTATCTCAACATCTGCGTATCATCATTAAGTTTATATGTGTTAGCCAACACAAATCTGCTGATGCTATCTGGCTAATACCACCCCGGTGTTGATACGCTTACCTAATCACCGAGCTGGCTGCTCTCTAAACCAAAGGATGGACACTTATGTTCCGTTCCAAATGGCACCCTATTCCCTATGTAGTGCACTACTTTTGAGCGGCACCCTATGGGCCCTGGAGAAAAGGTAGTGCACTAAATATGGAATCGGGCACAATTTGGGACACATCCTTAATTGTTTGATTTATTAGAATTCCCATTAGCCGACGCCAATGGCGACAGCTAATCTTACTGGGGTCCGACACATAACTTTGGTTGAATTGATCTCAAAGCCGCCACCTCGGCGGCAACCGGCTCTGCTGTAGTCAAAACACAGCGCTGGTTTCAAAGCTAAACAAGCTTCTGCTGCCTGGCTGCCACAGAAGAACCGGCCCAGTCTGACTGCACAACCATGATGCCAGCTCTACAGGGGATGGTCCTGGACCAAAACATCCCAGTATGCAGCATCCTGGGTAGTCTCCAGTAGCCTCCAATATTACATATTTTCCTGTCGGTGAAAACACATCTGTATATCAATAGTACATATTTCTCCATATCTCAACGCCCTGCGTTCAGCACTTCTTCCCCCATCCCTCATAGCCCAGGGGCCCTAACACGGCTCATTTCTAATCAGTCCCTTTAATGGATGAGACTGGGAAACACCTCCTCAGAGGAATGTGGTGTGCACAATTGAACTGCTTCATCAACATGGGAATGCTGCACTTCACTGAAGTGTGGGGAGATGTGTGTGAGGCAGCTGGCGTGTGGGCGCATTTACATCAGATCAAAGGGACACACACGCACGCACGGATACACACACATACCCCCCCTTCCACACACATACTCTACCCCTACACACACACACTTCAGAGATTAAAAAGAGGGCCCTGTCAGGGCTTCCATCTTCTCTGAGTGTCTGGGTCATCTCATAAACTAGCTGAGGGTTAATTAATCAGAGTGGCGTCTGCTCTCTGTTGCACCTGTCTGTGTCCTCCTCCCTCCTTCTCTCCCAGTCACTATAATGGAAATCCTTTCCCTAGCCATCCATAAACACAGGAAGCCAAGGCAACAACAGGAAGCTCTGCCTCTTGTTGTGTGATCTTCAGATAAGGAGGAAGAACATCCCCTGAGAGTATTGTTGAGGAAGGAACTTCTCAGGGTTTTCGACGACAGCTGAATATATGAATATGAATTTACCTTATCAGAAGCAGGAAGAGGAGAAAGCTCTTCCTTCATTCAGGTCCTTTAAACCATTGGTGACTCACTTTCTCCACTTAACCATGATGATGTGGTGTCACAAACAGAGAAATACATTCAGTTGCTACAGATGGTTTTTATGGAGAATATTTGTGTTTGTATTTATTAACGATCCCCATTAGCTCCAGCAGCATTAAGGCAGTTATATACACATGGGGAAAAGTATTCCTCTGCTTGTGTGGAGACATATTGTTTAGCATATGTAATACCTTGATGCATTAAGCAGCAGGACTAAATGACAAACAAACCACGAAATGAGGAGAAACATCCTCTTTATGCTAATTAGACTCATGATTAGCTGTCTCGGTCTCCTGTATATCATCCCTCTTCTCCGAAGTGATGTCCCGAGCTGTGTGTTTGGTGTGTGTGTGAGTGTGATGAGATTTTGTGATCGTGTGTGTGTTTCATACACACTCGGTCTCCTCTCACCTGTTTTGAAGACCTCATAGCGGATGGAGAAGCCTGCTCCATGGGTCTCGTAGTCGGACACAAACTTGATGTAGAGCTGGTTCCCAGAAGACACCACGGGTGACGGGGCGATCTTCCCACAGTACTTCCCCACCAGCTGACCATTCTCATCCACGCCATCACGCACCTCCACATAGTCATACCTGGAAAAATAAGAATCTGTCAGTCACATGTTGTATTGGGTAGGTATTATACACACACACACACACACACACACACACGAGAAGTTGGAAATGATGGAACAACAACCAAGTTTATGTTTTGATTGCTGCTCGTCCCTAATGCAGAGATATCACGCTGCAGTAGTAATGAGATCTACAGGATAAACCCAGAAACAGGTGGGCAGGTTCATATTCCCTCCACGTGGCACAGCTCCACGTTGTTAGATAATGCAGACACTGCAGAGATTCTATAACAATGACTCCCAGCTGTACTAAGTCTAGGTTTACATAACGCTGTTCTGGTGGAGCTGAGAGTGTGTGTTAGGGCTGGTTCTGCCACTGAATAGCTGTCTTCTCCCTGGTAAAGAGCCAGATGCCTAAAGAGAGAAGTGTGTGTGGGATTATATTTGTTTCTGTGTTGTGTGTATGCAATAAATCCACTGGAGGTTGGGCTGGTGTATGTGTGTTTGTTTCTGTGGTGTGTTTGTGTGTGTGTGTATTTTGAGTATATGTCAGTGATCGTATTATACTCCTCGGAGGTACAGTGAGACCACCAGACACAGGTGGAAATGCAATCAGGCGGCAGCCACATTGGGATTGCAGATCATGCACACACACACACACACACGCACGCTCCACAGCCTACTCAAATGGAATTTCAGACCCAGGGATATTGACGTGAGGAATTGGCTAATTGAGTCAGCACGTAGCTTTAAGACCAGGGAGGAAAGCGCCTTCAGAATACGAATGGGTAGCAACGTAGCAACGGGAGCCATGCGTGTATGCATGTGCTGTAGAGATGAATACTCCATGCTTTGTTTTCATTGTGATTGACAGGCAGAGTACAGTAAGGGGAGCTGTGTGGGGTCAGGTTACCATGGTATTTAATCACCCATAATGCCCATTCCCAATGAATTCAGCTCAGTGGGGCACTTATCTAATGTATCCCTGCTCAAACCTCATGACCTGTTGTCTTCTCCCTCCTATCCTCCTTCTCATTATTGTCAACCACTAAAAACACATAACCTAGACCCAGCTACTTAGTGCATCCGTACACACACTGCTAGCTGGCGCAACTTGCACGCACTCAACTATGCTAAAATATGTGCCTCCTAGGCATACTGTAGAAGGGGTCTGCATTCTTAGTTTGGCTACACCCTGATCCCCAAATTACTGTCAATACACTTTCACTTTAACAGTTACTGCATATGGTATTTACACAATATATGATTTAGGCTACACTGTGAGTGATGGGTTGGGATAGGGGGCTACACCTCGGGTGGAAGGAGACAAGTATCCACATGATCCACCCTCCACTCCAATCAAATGGTTTCTTTCACCTGCCTTGAATTATACTTAAATGGGGTATTTGTGACATTTTAAGGAAGGCACCACCCGGCGACACAGGAGAGGGGAGCACACAGTGGATCATTAGAAAGTGGTTATATCTACTGTAAATCATATATTTCTGTGGTGTGGTGTACAATTTGTTCAGTATCCCCTTCTGTAACAGATTCTCTGTGAGGTAATATTGGTCTCTCTCCTCTCTCTGCAGGCTGAATCGGCCCTGTCCATTCCACAACTCACAGCACAGACGGCATCAATCTTCTGCAGCACTGTTCTGTTGTGTTCTATAATTCACCTCTCTTACTCTGGTACATCATCGGCTGCCTCAGAAGACCTCATAAAGACGGCGCAGTGGGAGAGAGGATGTAGTTGGAGGGATGGAGAGACAGAGGAGTCGAATGAACGAGGGAATGAATGAGGGAATGGAGGGAAACGAGCCCTGGGGCGTTCTGTCTGCTTACTAGGAAAAAGAACAAGAGTTCTTCATTGCTTCAACAATGTCTGGCCCTGGGCCTGCTGTTAGCTGGGTGGTTGTGTTTCAACAGGTCCACGGTGGTTCTGTGACCTAGCCCAGGCTGTTGTCATCTGGAAGGCATTATAGGATCGTTTGCAAGGCTGGACAACACAAAGCCTCAGAACAACTTTCGATTGCCAGCCATATTAAAACCTTTTACTGCAGTGGGCTAAATCAGGTTGGTAGTCTTAAACAAATATACTTTCAAACAAAAGTATACAGCTCACACACATGGTTATGGGCTTAAAAAAAAAGAAGACACCTGTACCATGTCAGATATAGAGTTGAAATGTTGAGTTTGCATCCCAATATTAGACTTTATATACACATCAAAGAAGACTGAAATATAACAAAACCGTTAGACATAGAAACACCGGATTTTCGGCGTGTGTGTGTGTGTTTGGGAGACCTCTGAAGTGAGGGAGGTCTGTTAACAACAACCATAATGTCTGACCCAAAGACCCAGGACAGGCAGATGCCCTTAGAAGGGAATACCGTTCTCATCCAAACACAATAGTGGTGGCCTACTTTTTAAGCCTGGACAGTCCTCCTGCTGCTCTCCATTCATCATTTAATTTAACAACTCTCCTCAGGCTCCATAAAGTTAAATTTGGACCCCCACAGAGACAGTATAATAATTTGTTATGTTGCATGTTGTCATCGTTGTTTTCCCGTATAGACAATAGGATCTGAGCCATGCCCCAGCTATAACCTTCATTCATCTGTCTGCTCCACTCCAGCCTGGATGTACCTCCCACAAAGCTAATAGTGAAAATGGTCTGCCAATCCAGAGGGGAAATTAAAAGCAAAAAGGGATGAATCTAATTCTCCCCGACCGTCGCTTCAGCGCCTCCAAATGTATTACCCTGCCTTCTTACAGCGGGGAGCGAGAGAAAGCAATCCTGCTGTGTCAAACGGGAACATTAGCCCACCTCACACAGCCCAAGAGGAGGCGATGAACCACAGGCTAACAATATAACACAGTTTTAACTGCCTTGAGCTTTCCATTTTAGAAATGATTGTCTCTCTAGCTCTATATAAAAGCATATGATATGGGATATGATCCTGGTTAATAAGGAATAATGTTATAAAGCGCTGTTAAAGCTTGATACAATAGGTTACAGTTCTTTAAATCAGGCCCATTTATAAACATAAGTCCATGACCTAGTAGAAAGCTATAAAACTGTGGTATAACTGTGTCAAAACAAATTGTCAAAGATTACATTCCAAATGGCAGCCTATTCCCTATATAGTGCACTACTTTTGACCAGGGCACATGGGGCATTAGGGAATAGGGTGCCATTTAGGACGCAAACCAAGTCTGTTCTCTTGTGTTTCTCTTTCTAGACCTGTCGCTAGGGCTAATAATCACACCAAAAACATGTCACCTCCAAACATTTCAAAACAACTCTCAAGGACTAAACAAACTAAAGTGGTCCAAAAAACAGAACTGATCTGGGACAGCTCAGTTCAGTGAGGCCTATAGGCTACGTCCTAAATGGCACCCTTTTCCCTATATACAGTGGGGGAAAAAAGTATTTGAATTTATTTGCAAATTATGGTGGAAAATAAGTATTTGGTCACCTACAAAAAAGCAAGATTTCTGGCTCTCACAGACCTGTAACTTCTTCTTTAAGAGGCTCATCTGTCCTCCACTCGTTACCTGTATTAATGGCACCTGTTTGAACTTGTTATCAGTATAAAAGACACCTGTCCACAACCTCAAACAGTCACACTCCAAACTCCACTATGGCCAAGACCAAAGAGCTGTCAAAGGACACCAGAAACAAAATTGTAGACCTGCACCAGGCTGGGAAGACTGAATCTGCAATAGGTAAGCAGCTTGGTTTGAAGAAATCAACTGTGGGAGCAATTATTAGGAAATGGAAGACATAAAAGACCACTGATAATCTCCCTCGATCTGGGGCTCCACGCAAGATCTCACCCCATGGGGTCAAAATGATCACAAGAACGGTGAGCAAAAATCCCAGAACCACACGGGGGGACCTAGTGAATGACCTGCAGAGAGCTGGGACCAAAGTAACAAAGCCTACCATCAGTAACACACTACGCCGCCAGGGACTCAAATCCTGCAGTGCCAGACGTGTCCCCCTGCTTAAGCCAGTACATGTCCAGGCCCGTCTGAAGTTTGCTAGAGTGCATTTGGATGATCCAGAAGAGGATTGGGAGAATGTCATATGGTCAGATGAAACCAAAATAGAACTTTTTGGTAAAAACTCAACTCGTCGTGTTTGGAGGACAAAGAATGCTGAGTTGCATCCAAAGAACACCATACCTACTGTGAAGCATGGGGGTGGAAACATCATGCTTTGGGGCAGTTTTTCTGCAAAGGGACCAGGACGACTGATCCGTGTAAAGGAAAGAATGAATGGGGCCATGTATCGTGAGATTTTGAGTGAAAACCTCCTTCCATCAGCAAGGGCATTGAATATGAAACGTGGCTGGGTCTTTCAGCATGACAATGATCCCAAACACACCGCCCGGGCAACGAAGGAGTGGCTTCGTAAGAAGCATTTCAAGGTCCTGGAGGGGCCTAGCCAGTCTCCAGATCTCAACCCCATAGAAAATCTTTGGAGGGAGTTGAAAGTCCGTGTTGCCCAGCGACAGCCCCAAAACATCACTGCTCTAGAGGAGATCTGCATGGAGGAATGAGCCAAAATACCAGCAACAGTGTGTGAAAACCTTGTGAAGACTTACAGAAAACGTTTGACCTGTGTCATTGCCAACAAAGGGTATATAACAAAGTATTGAGAAACTTTTGTTATTGACCAAATACTTATTTTCCACCATAATTTGCAAATAAATTCATTAAAAATCCTACAATGTGATTTTCTGGATTTTTTTTCCTCATTTTGTCTGTCATAGTTGACGTGTACCTATGATGAAAATTACAGGCCTCTCTCATCTTTTTAAGTGGGAGAACTTGCACAATTGGTGGCTGACTAAATACTTTTTTTCCCCCACTGTAGTGCCCCTATATCGTGCACTAGTACCCTATGGGCCCTGGTCAAATGTAGTACATAGGGTGCGATTTTAGATGCCGCCTCAGAGAGTTCTAGATGGGATTTACAGGAAAAGCCTGTAGTCAGCTGTCAAAAGAATCTGCGTTCTGAGATCTGAAATCCTGCTGAAGTGCTAGCGAGACGTCAGGGCTAACAAACTGTCGCTCAGGACTGGAGCATAACATCATTACCGTTTGTACAAGGAGGTCGCCGGCCGAGACAAGTTTATCTCCATCCTTCTTTTTCCGAGCCTGTTATTTGAACAGTGAGAGACAGAACAACAACAACAAAAATCCAGAAAAACGCATGTCAAAAATGTTATAAATTGATTTGCATTTTAATGAGGGAAATAAGTATTTGACCCCTCTGCAAAACATGACTTAGTACTTGGTGGCAAAACCCTTGTTGGCAATCACAGAGGTCAGACGTTTCTTGTAGTTGGCCACCAGGTTTGCACACATCTCAGGAGGGATTTTGTCCCACTCCTCTTTGCAGATCTTCTCCAAGTCATTAAGGTTTCGAGCCTGACGTTTGGCAACTCGAACCTTCAGCTCCCTCCACAGATTTTCTATGGGATTAAGGTCTGGAGACTGGCTAGGCCACTCCAGGACCTTAATGTGCTTCTTCTTGAGCCACTCCTTTGTTGCCTTGGCCGTGTGTTTTGGGTCATTGTCATGCTGGAATACCCATCCACGACCCATTTCCAATGCCCTGGCTGAGGGAAGGAGATTCTCACCCAAGATTTGATGGTACATGGCCCGGTCCATCGTCCCTTTGATGCGTTGAAGTTGTCCTGTCCCCTTTGCAGAAAAATACCCCCAAAGCATAATGTTTCCACGTCCATGTTTGACGGTGGGGATGGTGTTCTTGGGGTCATAGGCAGCATTCCTCCTCCTCCAAACATGGTGAGTTGAGTTGATGCCAAAAGAGCTCGATTTTGGTCTCATCTGACCACAACACGTTCACCCAGTTCTCCTCTGAATCATTCAGATGTTCATTGGCAAACTTCAGACGGGCATGTATATGTGCTTTCTTGAGCAGGGGGACCTTGCGGGCGCTGCAGGATTTCAGTCCTTCACGGCGTAGTGTGTTACCTATTGTTTTCTTGGTGACTATCGTCCCAGCTGCCTTGAGATCATTGACAAGATCCTCCCGTGTAGTTCTGGGCTGATTCCTCACCGTTCTCATGATCATTGCAACTCCACGAGGTGAGATCATGCATGGAGCCCCAGGCCGAGGGAGATTGACAGTTATTTTGTGTTTCGTCCATTTGTGAATAATCGCACCAACTGTTGTCACCTTCTCTTGGCGATGGTCTTGTAGCCCATTCCAGCCTTGGGTAGGTCTACAATCTTGTCCCTGACATCCTTGGAGAGCTCTTTGGTCTTGGCCATGGTGGAGAGTTTGGAATCTGATAGATTGATTGCTTCTGTGGACAGGTGTCTTTTATACAGATAACAAACTGAGATTAGGAGCACTCCCTTTAAGAGTGTGCTCCTAATCTCAGCTCGTTACCTGTATAAAAGACACCTGGGAGCCAGAAATCTTTCTGATTGAGAGGTGGTCAAATACTTATTTCCCTCATTAAAATGCAAATCAATTTATAACATTTTTGACATGCGTTTTTCTGGATTTTTTTGTTGTTATTCTGTCTCTCACTGTTCAAATAAACCTACCATTAAAATTATAGACTGATAACGTACAAAATCAGCAGGGGTTCAAATACTTTTTTCCCTCACTGTACCTCACCAAGTCAGATGGACTGTGCTTACAGCTTTCCTCCAGCATGTGACATTCATTAAACCACAACTATAATAATAGTCTCACCCAACCTCTTCCCCCCTCTCCTCTCCTCCTCAGGTATGTAATTAACTAACTGTCAGTTGCTGAGTCTGACAGACAAGGAAGGAACAGGGTGGGCAGCAACATACTTTACATTTAAACGTCAGACTCCGACTCAGTCCTGAAATAAAACACACACTAATAGAGTTATTAACTTTGTGATTTCAGACTGCCGAGCGGCTATGGTAGGAAAGACCCACAGTTCACTGAGCTGAAATGGAAACTTGGACGGGAGATGTCAAGGGTGTCTCAAGCAATCAGTGGCTTTTTATAGCTTCTTACTCCAACAGTCCTGCATTGAGCCAACGGGAGAGAGTTAGGAGAGATTAGTGCCTAACCAAGTTCCCTTAGAACCAGTGTGTGTCTGTGAGTGAGGGTGTATGTGTGTGGGGGGACCCACCCAGTGGTGGAAGCCACATTCTGAAGAATGATTAGAACAGAAGTGTTTAGAAGTGGGCTAAGGAGGGGAGACAGGAGGAGAGCTTCTCCTTTGGGCCTTATACCATGCCACATGGCTGGATAAGATCCTCCACACCCAAAGTCATCCACAGCTGCATCCATCAAAGCTTTTGCGTGTCACTCGTTCTGGCAAGCTTGGATCAGCCCAGCCCAGCTCATTGCAAAGCCCAGCCAATATCATATTTTTAGATGTGACTGGTTGGTTTTGATTTTTGCGGCTGCTTCGGCAATTATCATTATCAATGATGGATATATCATTATCATATCATTATCATTGATGAATGACATTGTTGAGAGATCCTGCATACGTTCTACCCAACAATCAGTTTAATGAATTTGGGTATTTAGACCCAATTATTGCATCTCACACTCATAATAGAACACAACACTCCTTTATTAGGAAATATGAGAGAGAGAGAGAGCAGACAGAATGTGGAGAGAACTTAGTTAGCCTTAGGGGGTTGCTGTCTGCTAAAGTTGGCGTTGGCTCACGCTGCAGTGGAAGAGGAAGGTATGAGGGGGAGGGGGAGGGGGAGGGGGAGAGCTGGAGGGATAGAACCAACCACAAAAGCCTCTACTGTTAGCGAAGGCCTCTAAACCTCATGTCCTTGTCGCACATGCGAGGGTTTGTGCTGTTTGCTGTTTTAGCCTCCCGTAAACTACAAGGTATGTTCAGCTTACAAGCTTTCTCCCTAGGCCCTACAGAAAGCCCTGAGGACCGAAACAGATCAGTAGCATATTTCTGTACCATAACTGCTGTTATAATATGAGCTCACAAGACCATTACACACACAAACCATAAGCCATGACAAGTAAGTCACAATAACGTGATTATAGATGGTTTGCTGTAAGACTGGTCATAAATAAAGCTAATATGAACTCTAGTTGGACTGTGGAGCGAGATTTAAAGGAAAACTCCACCCAAAAACGATCGTTTGGTATTTTTTCATTAGTCCATTGTTGATATAGTCCCAAAATATTTTGCATGTCAGCAATCAAGTTTTCAAGATATATAACTTTCAAAATACAGAAATACAGCTGGTATGGTGCATTTTTTAAAGGAATTCTCCTTTAACAGTGATCAATAACTGTGACTTGCCTCAAGTGCTGAATGACATTCTGATATATAGTGGTACATACATTTTAAAGTGTGACTGAATGAGGTGCATACAACCGTCAGAGAAACAGTTAATCTCATGACATACAGACACATACATGTACTTCAAGGATATATTAGAGACATTATGACCAGTTGTTCCATTAGTCATAAATCAATCTTTGGATACACTTGAACCTAAACTTGATCTAATTGCTTAATGTGTAGAGCTCTTTTTGGAGACATGCTCAAAGGCTAGCTAAATGCCAACAAACAGAAAACGTATATTCCTTCTCACCATGGAATCTATTACCTTTCACTGTCAATTCATGGGGTTAAACACTTAATGGAAGCAATACTTGTAGTAGTGATGTGAGAAAGTGTTAAAGTGCTGGTATTTTGCCCTCATTACGATCCCTTCATTTTCCATAAAACATCTTGTTATCATGAATAAAACAGGAATGAATAACCACAATTATTTAGAGAATCGCCCTGGGCAGAATGGAAATATGCATTTAGCACTTTTTCCTTTCCAAGTTAGCTCCTGAAATTAAATTCCATGCATATTTGTAGAAGAACATGTTTATGAATATTCAGGTAGTAACATAGCTGTTACTGAATATCCCAGCAGATGGTTTTCTAGGAAATGCATTATAACATTAACTCGGGGTCGGGTGACATTGAATAACCGACTAAATTACTCAACAATCCCCACATACTGAAGTCTTGCAACATGGCCTATACTGTACTATACAAACCACACCTTGGTTCAATTCCACAACAGAGTAACTAGCAACCTTGTAAAAACAGAGAGAGGAAATTGGAAATTGGAAAAGAAAAGAAAAGAAAAGGAAGTGTGGATAAAAAAGGCCCCAAGACAATAAGGCAGACCCAGACAGTAGCAGACAATAAGGTAGATACAGACAGTAGCAGACAATAAGGTAGATACAGACAGTAGCAGAGTAGCAGACAATAAGGTAGATACAGACAATAAGGTAGATGCAGACAGTAGCAGAGTAGCAGGTCCTCGTATTGTCTGTGTCAGGGAGCCATTTCTGGGGCCATTACTGAGAGAACAGCTCTGAACCTGGTTCCGAAGATAGCTACGGCCATTGTTACAAGTCAAGGGTAATAAAAGGGGGATGGAGGGATGGAGGGATGGGGGTTATGTGGCACGGCAGGGCAGACATGCACCATCTTCCATTAAAAACACAATCCTCCTCACCCCCTCTGTCCCTCTTCACCCTACCCCACCTTTCCTGGTCGCCCTGGCCCTATACCACTCAAGCTCAATGGCATGAAGCATGAATGGGGGCAGGCCATCGAGTTAGGAATTTGAATAATTGAATAGGATCTCTATGGGGCTGCCTGCCATGACACGCAACCCTGCAGTCAGTGAGCCTTCCCTGCCCTGCACATGTTTCCTGTAATGATGCCTGATCCCATGTTCTCTCAGTGTAACTGACAGCCAATCACAGAGCAGATATACAGGGTCATCCTAGGGTCACTCTGACACTGTACAGGAAGAGTATGAGAAGAGGAAGTGCCTCTGCCGTGAAGGAATCTGTACCATACAAATTATAATAATCCCTCTCATCCATATCATTAAGATGATGATATGATGAATGCTATGATGAAGTTCATAAAACATTTGGGAGAAAATAAGAGGCAATGAGGAAGAGGGTCAAAAAGTATGACCCACTGGACTTTGTGTGGGACTAAAGAGAAGATACGGTATGACTTCTGATTTACGAGACAGCCAGCACTGCGAGCAAGACATATGTAAAAAAGAAGAAAAAAACAAGATCATTTTCAAACTATATGGCCCATTTATTGACTAATGTGAGATGCATGCTCCCTCTCTCGTGAGTAATGAGCTGTGTGTATTCTGCACAGTGGATGCTAAGAGTGGGGGGAGGAAAGGGGGAGGAAAGGGGGGAGGAACGGGGTCAAACAGAGGTAAAGCCATTGGGTGGCATTTCTACTTTTTCCTCTCCACAATGAGGAGAGAGAAAGGAGAGATGAGAAAGGAGAGAGGAGAAAGGAGAGAAGAGAAAGGAGGGAGGAGAAAGGAGAGAGGAGAACGGTGAGAGGAGAAAGGAGAGAGGAAAGGGAGAGAGGAGAAAGGAAAGGGAGAGAGGAGAAAGGAGAGAGGAGAAAGGAGAGAGGAAAGGGAGAGAGGAGAAAGGAGAGAGGAGAAAGGAGAGAGGAAAGGGAGAGAGGAGAAAGGAAAGGGGGAGAGGAGAAAGGAGAGAGGAGAAAAGAGAGAGGAGAAAGGAGAGAGGAAAGGGAGAGAGGAGAAAGGAAAGGGAGAGAGGAGAAAGGAAAGGGAGAGAGGAGAAAGGAGAGAGGAGAAAGGAGAGAGGAGAAAGGAGAGAGGAAAGGGAGAGAGGAGAGAGGAAAGGGAGAGAGGAGAAAGGAGAGAGGAAAGGGAGAGAGGAGAAAGGAAAGAGGAGAAAGGAGAGAGGAGAAAGGAGAGAGGAGAAAGGAGAGAGGAAAGGGAGAGAGAATTGGGGGCAGAGAGAAAGCGATGGAGAGAGAGAGAGAAGAAGAGAGAGAAGAAGAGAGAGAAAGGCTATGGTAGTATTAGGCTAATGGGTGACAACTTGAAAAACGCTGGCGGTCTGGGGGCGCAGGGTCAGTGTCGTCCCATGCTCCTGCCGGCAGACCAAGCCAGGCCTGTCTCCTCTCTCACTCAGCCGTCCCCTGATGCTTTTATCTGGCTCCGCACAGGCTAGGGAGCTGGCGGGTAATAGTAATAACTGTACTGGGACTTACTCAATTAAAAAGGCCCATTTGCCTCTCTCTTCCTCCCCATCCACCCTCTCCTCCCTCCCAGAAGACTGCAGCATAGAAACAGCAGGGAGTTATGGGAGGCCGGGTCCTGCTACCCCTCGACCAGGTCAGAGAGATATACAGCCGGCTGGGATAGAAGCCTGGGATAGCCTAGTGGCTGGCTGGAGAGAGGAGCAGGGAGGACAGAAGGAAAAGGGATTTTGTGCAGGGCGCCCTTTCTACTCTACCACACACACATACATAAAGACAGGGGTGGCAGGTAGCTTAGCGCTTAAGAGTGTTGGGCCTGTAACCAAGAGATCGCTGGTTCAAATCCCAGAGCCGGCAACGTGGACAAAATCTGCTGTTCTGCCCTTGAGCAAGGCAGTTAACCAACAACTGCTCCCTTGGTGCCGATGACAAGGATGTTGATTAAGGCAGCCCCCCGCACCTCTCTGATTGAGGGGTTGGGTTCAATGCGGAAGGCACATTTCAGTTGTACAACTGACTAAGTATCCCCTTTCATTTCTTTATTTCTGCTCTTGACAGGAAGCGGAAGAGGATGACGAGTCATTTGGAATGTGTGCACCACATGTATTTTGGCGTGACCAGTTATTTGACTGATTGCCAGATAGCATCTCTCACATCCTCTTCTCATGGCTGCCTCATCCCCTCCTCATTTCCAATCAAAATTCCCCTTTGTTCACACTTTAATATACTTTATTCTTCTAATGATAATGTTGTTTGGAAGCCAAATAGGCCATGCTGCGAAGGCTGTGAGGGCGAGGTGCCAAGCAGTGCATCTCTTCCACAACAACAAAAACAACGTGTGTGGGCCGAGGGCTGTAGGCCGGGCAGAGGGTAGGGGGTATGGAGGGGTTGGCATTGCCCAGTCTTTACCCACTGCCCATGCTGATTAAAGTGCTGATCTGATGGGCCAGTCTAGTGGATCCTGCCAAGTTTTTGGAAGGCAAATTAACTGGCCTTTCCTTACTGGGCCTTAAATGCACACCCTGGTCTGGCTGCCAAATTGGAGCCCATTCGCATAGAAACTAGATGCCTCTGACCATGCTTGCGTCCTAAACTGCACCCTACTCCCTATATAGTGCACAACTTTTGACCAGAGGATCTGGGTCAAAGTAATGCACTATAGGGAAAATGGTGACGCTATATGCAGCCCATGTCTCCCTCTAGCCACTGGAGGGCCCAAGGATGGCGAGGAGAGGAGGTGAGAAGCCCTCTCTAGGACCCTGTTGAGGGGTGGCGCTAGGGTAGGGTATTGTAACAGAGAGGCCACTAGCACCCCCCTGCGAAACAATCTGATCTTAAAAGGGTACTATATAACGGTGCAGAAGGGCTAAATTGACCATCCATGTGCCTATTGAGGCTATTTACGTAATAGAATTATGTTGTGAGAAAAAGGCGGTAGCTTTGTTGATTTACCTAGAAGAGATCAAGTGGGAAAGCCAACAAAGCGAGGGTTTGTTGGGTGGCTCTAACTCAATCAGAGATTAGCGGGGTCCAGAGACATCCATCACTGCCTGATTTCCCGCTGCCACTGCCTCCCGCTTGCAATCAGCCCACACACAAACATACACGCAGGCACGCACAAACACACACACCCTTGTCAACCTCCAGTGAGCTGTGAGGGCCGGGGAAACACCACACCAGCTATCGACGGACAGGATGGCAAACCACTCCATGGTGTGCACAATCACAGAGACGGATGGAGAACTACGGACCGAGGACGGTTGGAATCCAGCCGGCCTGAAATAGGACTTTCCTACCTACCGCAAAACAAAACCACTTGGCCTTCAGAGCCTCTCCTGGGTGATGCTGGAAGCTGGAAGAGCCCCCAGTCTCTGAAGGTGCATATATATTGGTCCGACATGGGCCCAACTCGCCTGTATATAAATGTACCTCGAATCCTCCACTCCTCGCCCCCCTGCAGCTCACTAAGCACAGAGGCTTTAGGGCAACAAACAGGCCTGGGAGGACCTGAGGAACAAAGGCATATCCATCAAACCCTGAGGGCCATTCAGAGCTACGGCACTAAACCAAACACGGCTAACATGCCCAGACATGGTGTATTAAGACTCCACAGACTCTACAGCTCCAACTGGCCACATCAACAGGCCTCCACAACCTCCAATAGGCCTCATCAATTAAAACAGGATTCCATAGACTCTTTCCTCTAGGGACTAGGAGGGTGGAGGGTGGAGGAGAAGAGAAGCATTGTGAGGTACTGCTTTCTACTAATCCCCCCCTCCTCCTACAGCCATCCCATAATTACCCCTTGTTTATTTTCCCCTTTTGTTGTTTTGCGTGCAACCAGAAAAACTCCATATTTAAAACAGCCTCTCTTACATGGAAACAGAGAGAGACGTGGAGGAGTAGGAGGAGAGCTAAAGAAAAACCTGTTGCTAATCATATTATGCTTATCTAAAAAGTGTTTGAGTTAAGACTGTGTGCTCGTATTGCCAATGTCTTTGGAAACAGTACAGTAATTGAATTACGAGTGTTTAATGCTTTTTCGTCTTTCTCTGGAAGTAAAATGTGTATGAATTTCTTACAGTCCACAGATCTGTGTCCAGATAGAGACAATGCTATCCTCTATCATGGGGTGCATCCCAATGGCACCCTATTTCCTGCATAGTGCACTACTTTTGACCAGGGCCCATACAGACTATGTTGGGAACTATGCACTTTGTAGGGCTATTTTCCTGGGAGTCTGTTTTGGATAAAAAGCAAGGCATACTACAAGAAATCCCTCAGCTGTCTGGGCTGCGACATCATTCACTAAAAAAGTCCATATAGGGATGCTTGTATGGCTCTGGACGGAAAAAACTTAACAGGCCGCAGCCAAACAAAACTCAGATACTAAATCATCCATTCTCAGTGAACATGGGAAGATAACTCCCCACATTAAAACTAAATCAACCTGAAACGTGATATCTTTATATGGTTGCGTAGCAGAGTTATAGGTCTCCAATTCGGCTTTTTTTTTTATTTACGACTGAGACCCCTTTCTCCTCTTATCCTTCCTTTCTTCCTCTCCTCCTCCTTCCCCTCCTCTTCCTTCTCCTCCTCCTCTGAAGTGGAGCCCTCCTGCGGTGTAGAAGAGTGGCTCGCCTCCCGGTTGTGGTGTGCGTGAGCTGGATGCGCATGAATCAAAGGAGTGACAGAGCAGCAGGGAGGACGGCAGATGTCACGGCAAGAAAGCTTTTCAATCAGGCTGCCCTTCCAACACTGGCCAAGGTGAACACTTCACTACTGGGAAACCCATCTCCTCTAGCCAGGGATAGACATGCGCGCACACACACACACACACACACACACACACACATACACACACACACACTCACACGCACACCTACACACTTACATCCTGCTCATTAGCCAAAGGACTTTGCCACCATTAACCCTTTGAGTAATTTAAGAGAGAAATGAGAGAGAGAGACATAGAAAGAGGGAGAGATAGAGAGAAAGAGCGAAAGAGAGTGAGAGAGAGAGAAAGAGAGAGAGAGAAAGAGAGAGAAAGTGAGAGAGAGAAAGCGAGAGGATTCCTACATCACTCTCTTCTTCAGCCTTTTGTCCTCTATCTTATGACAGAGGTGAACCTCTCTTTTAAACATGACCCCAGAGAGATAGTTTAGACAGGGCTTTCATCTGCTGGGAAATGCTAGTTACACTAGTTTTAATGGGTCACCGGACTGGCCAGAGGTACTTCTGTATGCTGTGAATATACCAGAAAAACAGGGCTTTCTGAAAACCTGTGTGCTCTTTTCTGTTATGGCAAGTTATGATTTGGGATAATTCAGAGCAACAACTCACCTTGAAGCAAATTGCTATCAGTGGTGCTGTTCTAATGTAATTTGAGATACAATGTACTTCCTACTGTACAACACTAGAGGCGGACCTTAGGCAAAATTACCAGGTGCATCATTTCAGCCGCTATTGTCCTACTCTGTAGTTTAAATAAACAGTGCTGCTGCTCTCTGCATTTCATCTCGTTGAGCAGATCTGCCTCTGTTATTTCAACTCTGCTTTGATCTTGTATAGCATAACTGCTTCACTGACACATACTTACACAACAGAGACCCATAAACAACTAGAAATCCTGTCTGTTAGCCAGGCTATAAGTATCTCCAAAAATTCATGTCAGCCTAAATCTCTTCCCCTGGCCCTAAGAGGTCATAGCCTGCCTGCCTGTTTTAAAAGGCCTGAACGTGCCAACAGAGAATAAAAAAGCCTCGTTACATTCCTGCCTTGTTTATTTTCCTCCATGACAACGGTGGCTGATGGACGATCACGCAGCCCACTCACCACCTCCTTATTTGCTTGTGCAGCGGACGAACGTGAGAGAGGATCTGCACCCCAAATGGTACCCTATTCCTTTTATAGTGCTCTATTGGGCTTATAGGACTCTGGTCAAACTAAGTGCAATATATAGGGAATAGGGTGGCATATGGGATGCATCCAGGGAGTGAAAGGGGAAGTGAGTGGGAGAGACAGCACACTTTATTCAGGGGATTTCTGGGGGAGTTATGGGGCACTTCCACACAGAGATGGAGCCTCTCCACAGAGGAGAGAGGACCCACTGATATCCCAACCCCAGCAGGGAGCTTCAGACCCAGCCAGGCTTGTGTGGCAGTACCGGGGAAGCAGTCACAGCAGTGAGTCCCATGCACAAACCCTCTCCTTCTTCACAGTACCCCTCGTCTACTCTGAGAGGAACAGGTGGTCTTCATTGTTAAACATGAAGTGTTGTGTTACGAACCTATGAGTCAGTCAGGGTCTTAGGATTCGTGCTGAACAAAAAGACCTGTATGAAAACAGAACTCTCCAGAACCAGTAGGGGGCTGAGTACACTTTCCCCTGCTTTTCCCTGCTGTAACTCATGTCTGTAGTCTAGGTTTATGTCCCAAATGGCACCCTATTCCCTACATAGTGCACTACTTTTGACAAGAGCCCTATGGGGCACTATATAGGGAATAGGGTACCATTTGGGTTGCAAGCCTGTAGTCCAGCAGGGCTAGCCAGGAGGAATGCCCGGCAGGGCGGGCGGAGAGTGGAGGGCAGAGGGCAGGCAGGCAGGATGTGTATTGTCTCAGACCACAGCGAAGAGTGTTTGTCTTCCCAGCAGGGTATGTGGCTCTCCGAGGGGGCTACTCGACAGGAGAGGGGAGGGGGTCATAATTAGAGAGAGGAAAAAGCTGCTTTTTCAAGCCTTGAGTTACGGGCAGTCACAGTCAGTAGCAGCGGAGCTATAGGAGCTAGGGGAGCTAGGGGACGGAGTGGGGAGCTCAGCTAGTGGGGAGCTCAGCTAGTGGGGAGCTCAGCTAGTGGGGAGCTCAGCTAGTGGGGAGCTCAGCTAGTGGGGAGCTCAGCTAGTGGGGAGCTCAGCTAGTGGGCATTGTGTGTTAGACGAGCTGAATCTTTCACTCACTGACTGACAGTCTTTCTCCCTCTCTCCTCTCTCTTCTCCCCTCTCCCCTCTCTCCTCTCCCCCTCTCCTCCTCTCCTCCTCTCTCCTCTCCCACCACAAAGGGCCTTCTTCAGAAGGCATTCCCCGAATATTTCCCCTCACCCTCCATGTCTCCTCGCCATCTCAGGACAGCATGGGCTGTCACACAGGAATTCACTGTTCTCTGAGGTCCAGCAAACACAGGACAGGCGGATAGAGGAGGGAGGAAGGAATAAGGAGACATATAGAAGGAATCATCTTCTCTCTTTTCATCTCTCAAAAACATAGAAAAGAGGAAAGAGAGACAATTTCATATAGAAAGCAACCTCTCCTCTTCTTACCCCATCACTCAATTCGAACCCCTCTTTCCGTCAAAAGGCAGCTCTACTCCTCTGCAGTCTTCACCATAGCTATGAGGGGATTTCACATTGTGTGGGCATAGAAAAAAATCTGTCTGATTTTTGTTTGGTCAGTGGATCCAAGCACATCAATGATTCATTGTGCTGTCAAAAGCATATCATATTGGTGGAATGTTGATTCCAACCAACGCAGCTTTCATAAAAAGCAACAACACACTCTGCAAGGTTTTTTTAGCCAAGGTTTTCTAAGTCTCCCATTGAATGAGATATGTTAGATTATTACAGAATATGTCCTCAATCTTTGAGAAAATTCCCCAAACAGAAACAGACAAGGTCTGTGTCCACATTAGGCCAAATTATTATTCCACTTCCTATAAGTGAAAAATGTCCGTCACTTGGTTATGACTTCATATCCAGCCAAACATCCATCTCTCAATGAGACAACATAACTGCCACTGTCTGGCGGACAGTATTGTCATTGTGGTGAACCTGAGTACACAGAGGGCAAGCTCACGGAATATACGTTTACTCAATTTTGCCTTGTCACCAAGAAAGCGGTTCATTCCACTGAAGTTCAGTTCAGAGCGAATTGACTCCAAATATTTGTCTTGACGGGCCAGGCTTTTACCTCAAACTTCATTAGGTTTGTGAGAGCTACAACGGTGGAGCAACCCAGAAACACAGCATGAGAGTCTATACAATGCTGCATGGAAAGGTAAACATTTCCCACATTTCAATGGCCACTTAGTCCTTATCTACTGATTAACTGTTTTCCTCCAACTCTCCACTCTCTCAGGATACGAGTTGTAGACCGAGTCTGTGTCCCAAATGGCACCCTATTCCCTATATAGTGGAGAACACAGGGCCCATAGGGCTCTGGTCAAAAATGGTGCACTATGAAGGGAATAGGGCGCCATTTGGAATGCATACCTAACCTTCCAAACAAATCCATCAGCCAGTCACATGTGTAACAATAGAGGTAGCCTCAGCCACTGCCGGTTTTTACAAGCATTTTCAGCTTGCTTTTTGTTTGGTTGGTTGATAACGGCCATGTAGGAGCACATGTGGAGCATGTGTGTTCCATTTGGACCAATAATTAGATTGCAGGGGAGCGCACTGAGGCTTGCATTGTAGCTGCCTGCGTACCCCCTACCCACTGGTCAATCAGATAAGCAAGGCAAGGCTCCCATTCTGGGACTGGCCTTCATCAGTTCCCATTATGCATGGGGTGTTTGTCTGAGTTGAGCTGCGACTGGATGGCCCATGGAAGTCTGATTACTGCTGCTGTACAAATCACATCAACCGAACCGCTATCTACCAACACAAAGACACCATGGCCATGAAGCACATACGTATCTCTCCCTCCCAAGCCTTAATTGACTTATCTACATTATGACATGTCCCTCTAGCTATTAACACAATGAGCGGCCTTCACTTTACTAAGCACCATTAGGCTACTTGAGTTGAGACTTAGGGCTGAGAAAAAAAAGAGAGCCTAATTGAATGACTGCATCTTAAACTGCAGCCTATTCCCTATATAGTGCAATACTTTTGATCAGAGCCCTATGGGCTCTGGTCAAAAGTAGTGGACTATGTAAGGGATAGGGTGCTATTTGGGACTTTGCCAATGTCACTGGCCATCTTCCTCAGCCAGTCTAAAGTGAACACATAAGTGGAAACTAGTGGAACTAAAGTCCCATGAAAACTGCTCAATTAAAACATTAAATATGAAACGCTACCAGACCAAACAGAGCAGAGGAGAGGTGAAGAGCCTTGAGGTCAAGCTGACCCTGTTTCTCCACTGTATATTACTGCATCCCAAATGGCACCTTATTCCCTAGAGTGCACTACTTTTGTCCAGAGCCTTATGAAAAACCTTATGGACTCTGGTCAAAAGTAGTGCACTAAATAGGGAACAAGGTCCCATTTGGGACGCATATGACTGCATGAACCACACGAATCACTTGTGACTTGATTAAGTTTCAAAGACGTCTCTGCAGGTTAGTTGTTGTTAGTGTGTTTCCCTCTAGCACTGTGGTTTATAACCTGTGACCACTCTATGGGTAGCATTACACTGTAAAAACACTGTAAACCCTGGTTCTGCTCCAAACATAATAAGCACGTTTGGCAAAGGTGGGAACAAGGAAAATAACATTCTCTTTATACACAACTAACAAATGTACAGAGGGACAAGCAATTAACTGCATGGCAGGTCAGCCCCAACATGGAAAACAGAAAACTTCAATGGGACGTGGACTGAAACGTTAGAACTCATTTGTAAACAATACGGAAATGATCAAACTTGAAGTTCACCGAGGACATTTATTTTCAACTGAAAAAAGGGAAGCCATAATGCATTTTGTGCCTTGAGGCTGAATTCCTTGTTTTTTTGTTTGAGTGTTTAAACACAGGAAACTCATTCCTGGTTAATTCCATTAACAAAAGTATTGTTTCCTCTTTCTGTATGTCCACACACACACACACACACACACACACACACACACACACACACACACACACACACACACACACACACACACACACAGACACAGAAACAGACACAAACACACACACATGCAGTAACCTTGTGTCTGGGGAAATTTTAACACTCCCTGGGTGATTAAATCTGAGCTAGGAAAAGTCAGGACCATCAGGACCCTCCTCTGGAAGACAGCAGTGGTCAACCAGGCAGTAAATCACAGAATGGCCCTTTATAGAAGCAGTAAAGCCATATATACCCAAAGTGTCTTTTTTTCACCAAACTTTTAACCTAAATCCAATGACATGGTTCAAATTATTGTTGATTTCACTTTGAATCCACATTAGTTGACAACTCAATCAAATGTAGATCAAAACTAGTGGTTGAACTGACGTCTGTGCCCAGTGGGCAGAGATTATGTTAAAACAGTACAATCTATGGGCCTACATGGTATTCAGCGAAAACACAAAGGGCATAGCAGGGAAAGAGCTTGGACATAGTGCATAGTGGGGATACAGTAACAGTATCCAGCCCTGTTCACTCTGTGTTCTCTAGCTGCCCCTCCAGTGTAAACAAAGGCTCAGAGGGAACACACACACACAGGGAGCCGGGAACAGGGCAGAGACAGAGGGAAAGGCAGCCAGCCCAGGCTGAGACATTGCTTCACCTCAGGGCACCACTGACACAGGGAGGCAGCAGGCTCATCACATTACTGTGGAGCTCCGGTTTCATAGCCTGGCTGCCTGGCTTAGACCAGGTTAACCGTTTGACCTAGTGTGGCGTAACACCTTAAAGCTTAAATGTCAAACAAGGATTTGTAACTGACCCAGAAAAATGGGTAATGATGACAAAAGGTGGACTGATATGGGAAGAGAAACGTATAGAAGCTTAGATTTCCACTAAATGGGCTTACTTCCTCAATAGAAAGACCTATGTGAATATGAAAAACATTCAGAGTAAAATCTCTCTCAGACAATGACAAGAAAATAAATTCTGAAGCAAGTATCTTTTTTTAACACTCCTTCTGCCTCACACATGAAGGCAGCGTTGCGCTCTAAATAATTCCATGGCCACTAGATGGCGGGCTTTCATGTAAAATATGCACGAACGGAGTAGAGGGCAGCCAAGCCAACTTACTTGCACTCTCTGTCCTCGAGATCAAAATGCGGGTTAAAGTTGATTAGAATTCTCTGGTGAGGTCCAGGCGCTGTTATCACCCAAACGCATTTCTGAGATGGCAAATATGATGCCGGATAGCCAGGTGAGGTGAGGTAATTCGCATTCGTTATTCTGATGTTGTCCCCACACTTGTCTGCAAGAAAGAAAGTGGAGAAAAGACAGTCAGCACAACATCCCAAAGTGACACAGATACAGGGATTCAAATTAGTAAATAATGTTGGCTAGAATTGAATGCAGAAAGAGTGTGTTTTAATCAAAATATTGTCCAGATGAAGATGGAGAGTAGGCCTATACGCGTTTTCAAAATCAAACTGGAGTCGAACATGATTGTTTGAATAATTGTTATAAATATATATTTAGGCTGATAAATTACAAGCCAACTCCATAGAAATATATACCCACGGTGTCTAAATAAATACCAAACAAATGGAATATGCGTTTTGGCTACTTTGGATAGGTCTACCTGCGTAAAGACACACGGTAAAGTCAATAATTTCTGACCGTCATTGCGCTAAAGATTATGAATTTCTCCCACATTTTGATAAATGTGTTATATTTACTTTTCATTGTATTAATTTGCTCAGTTAACACAGTGTGGTACACATTTTATTTTACAGGCCTATAGAAGGATGGTATACAATACAATTGTTCACAAACATTATCAAAAGTTTCGGCTATAGCCTACTGTTAATTTTAATGGTTTGTGTTGGGCCAAAACGGTTGATGTTAATCACTTGTCATTTAAAGTAAAAATGATTTTTCAAAAATAGGCTACTTTAAAAATCTGTGAAATGTCACCAACAGCTATTATCTAGAACAACTCATAATGACAGGGAGTAATGGATTAATGTAGCGGACAGGGAGCTGCTGTGGCTGTACCGGGGTATGGCTGAGCCTCCATGGGAATGGCACATATGGTGCCATGCGACTTGTAGACAATGTGTCATATGGCAATAACGCCAAACAATTAAAAATGATAGACTCTAGTTTTTTCACAATTTATCTGTGAGGCGCATAATTGATTTGTGTTTTGGGGGTAGACTATGTATTCATGAATACATAAAACCAAATATCTATGCCATCTATTTTTCGTTTGCTGAGTAATCTATATTAACGAATGATGCTCGTAATGTTTGTTAGATTCACGCAGATCCTTATAAAACTTGTTTTCCTTTTCATACAGACCAATTCTCCAAGCGCCGGAGAATAACGAGTACTTTCTCGTGTCTAGAGACAAGCCACTTCAAGTAGCCCAAATTAGCCTCTCAGTTTATCTTCATTTATGTGTGCGCAATCATGCTTTTCTATTATAGCTACCATCTGCCATGTAAAGTACTTGAAAATGTGTTTTGAATAGGATACAATGCAATGTTCAAGGGAATTGGAAATATAGCGGTTCATTCTTTCTTATGTCTCTCTTTTCATTTTATCGTAAATGAGTTTGCTCATAGTGGAAACGAAGCAATGAAGTGCCGCCTACATGTATTTGCTACAGCAATGAAAGAGGGAAGTACCCTAGTACTAGGCTACTGTGGCCAAACTTTTTATAACATTTGAAAAATAGAACGACCCACACTACAGTAAAATACCTGTGACAATGGCAGCACTAACCCGCGGGGAAGACAGGCAGGTGAATGCGTAACGAGTCAGAAAACATCCGCGGAGGTTTAGAGACGGTTAATCCTTAAAAACATCAGGATAAGTATGCTAGCCCAGCACAGCCGAGGGAATATCAGTTGTCACTTACCATTTTTGAAAGCCTTAGCGACGAAGAAGATTCCCATTAAGAGGAACAGCACTAATCCACAATGCATCCTTGTTTTGTTAGAAACAAAATAAAATGAGTAAAAACTAAATAAAACTCCTCCCAAGATTTTTCAGGTCCTGTTATTCTTCCTTATTTTCAAGCTTGGGCCGAAAGAAAACAAATAAAGCAGAAGTGTCTTGACTAAAGCAGTTGAAATGTGTCTGGATATGTCTCAGGTCCGCTGCTGTATCCTGTCATTCAGGTCCGGTTTCCTCTCTCTTCCAGTTGGGTTCCTCTCTTAAACGCTGGCGTTGCCATTTCCTCCACACAAGTAGTCGGAGCCAGTAAAAGAAGAAGTAAAAATCCCCGGCACCAGCACCACTCCCGTTTCAACACCTTGGAAACGATGACCAGGCAAGAGGTAATCCGTCGGTGCTAAATGGAAAGAAATATTGAGTGTAAGCAGCAGTGGTGATATTCGTTTCAAAAGTGGGCAGATTAGCAAATAACCTCGCGTTGTGCCCCTTTGCGCTCTGCTGATTCAAAAATCTGACAAGACACGAACTAGTAATACTAACATCTGGCGAAAGTCATTGCCATAATAGAGGCTTAAAACGATGTATACAACCCCTAAATTGCGACCGCTTTTCTCTTTTGAGCGGGTGTGCTGCCTGCTTCAGCCTGGTTGCTCGAGCCTAAATCTCAGAGGTCTCTGATTGGTTTGATTACAAATATGCATAGCCCAACCTATGGACGCCACCTCTCTCTTTAAAAGCGGAGGTCTCCGTTCCTGTTCCGAGACTCACTCTGTCTCACTTGCAGATCACCAGCCAGACCTGAAAGTGACAGCGCACACGGACTGTCACACTGTCACTGGCTACTGGATGTCACTAAACTCCCAAATCAACAACGCTAACAAACAGCTCAACTGGAGGACAATAACATAGACCACTACTGCCTCCAAAACCTGTATTTTTGTGTCCCAAACGACATCTCTTAAAGCCGCTCTGCTAATTCTGAATTCAATGGAGCTCACTAGGAGAGAATAGCCTCCTTCAAATGCTATTTGGTATTCAATATCGAATTATCATTCAAAAGAAGAAATATTGATTCGCAATATTAATAGATTTTTACCACATCTATGTTTACGCATCAATGGGCTATGTAGATATCTTAGTTAAAGCATGAATCACGATAAAGCATTAATAAAACGTCACATTGAGATTTAGGGGAAATCAATTGCAGTGCAAAGCATCAAGCAATTTGCCTTTTTAGACTATCTGTCCTTATGGCACTGCACAAAAGGAGGAATTGCATTCAATATGAAATGCTTTCGACTAGCTGCTATGCTCACCAAGTCACAAAATAAAACGGAGTGCAACTACTATGACACGAATCCAAGGGCGTCTAACATTCCTTACATGTGACACTGGAATCTGAATTACAGAGTAATTCAACATTTCAAGCAATACAAAACTTGCACATTCCCTGCGTTCTATGCTGTTCAGAGAGATAGTAGCCTACTTCAATGCAGTGTATTTTTAACACAATGTGAATGAAAGCTAAGAGCCTGCATCACTCAGTGTTCTTCATATAGCAAAATTGTTCTGTCTCTCCTGATTTCAAGCCATGTAAAGAATACAAATGGCAATCACCTGCGTCTCGTAGACTCACTCACAACCCCATATGTATCCAATATCGAAGCGAAGCAGCTTTCGGCAGGCTGACAGTTTCCCCTCTCTTTTTCTCTGTCAAAGTCTCCACACCTCCTTCCAAATCCGTAAACCTCAAAACCACCACAGGAAAGGACAGGTCTCCACAGCTGACGAGGGAGGAAGTCAATTCCCAATTATTTCCCCAGTCAATCAGTAGCCTGTAGTACGCCGGAGCCGGTCCGGGCAACCTTGTAGCTCAGCACCTCTCCGCTCCGCGCAAAGGCACGCACCCGCTGCCAATTCCTTCCCGGAGACTCAACTCAGCTCACACACAGCCAGCTATCCGCTGCTCTCACTAGTATGAAGTGAGGGATACGGGATTTGTGCTTACAATGAGCAGCACGGCGCCGGTAAAAGTCAGTCTAAAAATATCACCCAAGGTTACAAAATGTCAATATCCTATAGATCATTGACTGCTTGAATCGAATTTAGCATTTCTTATTCCTCTCTCTGTACTGCGCGTCACGCACCTCTCTTGTTTCTGTGCTCGGCTACTGTAGCTCTGATGAGAACGCAGGGTTGGTTTGGAGTGTCCGGCGTCTCGAGACCCAGCCAACCAGTCACACGCCCATTTACCAGGGGGTTGCCTCGACAATCGAGATGTAGATTCAACTGCCTGCCTCTCTTATCGCAGTCTACAGAATAGACTGAGTCACATTAGAGATTAGGACACATCTGAACACACCCACAACATTAGCACTGATAATACAACTGCCATTCATCTTACTCATACGTTCAAGGCTATTATTGATCATTTTTGTGTAATGATCTACTAATAAATAGCCATTGCCCCAAACTGCATTCTTACAGTCTATATGGACCTTGTATGAACAGTCTTCTGAAATGCTCACATTGAATGTGTTGAAATTCACACTTAATATTGACTAGCAGTCTGGTATAGACTTATTTGGTAGCAGGTACACTCTTAGATAAAAGGGTTCCAAAAGGGTTCTTGTGCTGTCCCCATAGGAGAACCCTTTTTGGTTCCAGGTAGAAACCTTTTTGGTTTCAGGTACCATTTTGGGTTCCATGTAGAACCCAAAAGGGTTTTACCTGGAACCAATAAGGGTTCTTCAAAGGGTTCTCATATGGGGACAGCCGAAGAACCCTTTTAGGTTCTAGATAGCACCTTTTTTCTAAGAGTGTATAGCCTACCATTGAGAGACCTGGGCCAGGGAGCGCATATAGGGCACACGCGATCCTGTAAGTCTGGAACTTGCTATTGGCCAGAAGTGACCCTGTGTCATGATATTAATAATATGGATATTGTGAACATAAAACGAGTTATTGATTGATATGATAATTTAAACAAGCTGAACTCCTATATGTCAACGTTAGAAAGACCTTTGGAGATTGTTAGGCTATTCACTAAAATATATTTAACTCCCATTGCCTTCATATTGAAATGAATCACATCAAATGCACAAAAATGACATCCCGCCCTGATATTTAGGGGGGTTGAATACATTGACTCAGACTGCATTCTAAACACACCAGGGTGGCACCCAGGTTGGAGGGTCTGGGAGCTGGAGTGTGGAATAGTGTGATCGCAGTAACCACAGTAGGGAAACCCAACCGTAGCTCTCTCCGGCCTGTAGGTGGTGTCAAGAGAGACAACCTGCTGGGGAATTCCCTTATGTCTAATAAGACTTCTATATTTACAAACAAGTGTATACTTATGATTAGACTCTTGGGTCTTCATTTAATTAAAATCGCTATGCAGAAATAATTATTTCTCTTTTTCAGGGAAGGTAATCAAAATCAAAAACTATTTTATTTTTTATACTGTGGATATATTGTCAACTAATTACATGATCAAAAACAAGACATTAGACCTTGGATCTTTACATCAGTCTTCTTATTATAAGACTGCAGAAGAATGTAAGTATGTATAAAGGCCAAACAATGCTAAACACCAATAAAGGTCACAATGCTGAATATATACAGTGGTGTAAATACTTAAGTAAAAATCATTTAACGTTTTTCTTGTTGTTGGTATCTGTACTTTACTATTTATATTTTTGACAACTTTTACTTCACTACATTCCTAAAGAAAATAATGTACTTTTAACTCTATACATTTTCCCCGACACCCAAAAGTACTCATCAGATTTGGAATGTTTAGCAGGACAGGAAATTGTCCAATTCACTCACTTATCAAGAGAACATCCCTGGTCGTCCCAATTGGCTCTGATCTGGCAGACTCACTAAACACAAATGCTTCATTTGTAAATGATGTCTGAGTGTTGGAGTGTGCCCCTGGCTATCCATAAATAAATAAAAAACAAGAACATTGTGCTGTCTGGTTTGCTTAATATAAGGAATTAGAAATTATTTATACTTTTGCTTTTACTTTTGATACTTAAGGATATTTTAGCAATTACATTTACTTTTGATACTTCAGTATATTTAAAACCAAATACTTTTAGACTTTTACTCAATTAGTATTTTACTGAGTTACTTTTACTTTAGTCATTTTCTATTAAGGTATCTTTACTTTTACTAAAGTATGAAAATTGGGTACTTTTTCCACCACTGCCTATCACTCCTCTTCAAAAAAATTGCAAATATCAAATTGGGATGTTCTCTTTCTGTTTTGTTTTGTTACGCCATAGCCATATAAAGGAAGTGGAGCAAGATAAGACAATCATGGCCCCAACTAATGGTGCACTATTTCTAGTCTTCTTAGAGAGAGAGGAATGATCTGCTTTATTCCATCCACCACTGGTAATTCCCCCTCTTGCAGATAACACTATATTAGAGAGGTACTGGGCCCCTCTATCAAAGCGCCACTAACTAGACTCGTGCGTCTTGTGGATAACAAGGCTTTGGAACAATGGGACAGAGTAATTTCACAATGGTGGCTGAGGCAGCCGCCATATCTGAAATGAAGGGGATTGTGAGGGAACAATGAGAGAGCCATTTAAAAGATTTGCCCCTTCATATCCCACAGTAATCTTTAATACATTCCTATGGTATAATTAGCCAAAGCACAAAGGCAGACATTTTCTTTTTCCCCCGTCGTGAGCTGGGCTGTCGGCCTAATTTCATTAGGTGAGCCTTGACTTCCGCTTGCTTCTTCTTCTTTCCCTAAAGAGAAGAGAACTGCCCAATAGACCAAAACATATGTTAATTTATTAAAAACAAACTCAGGGTGAAAGATTTCATTATTTATTTTCTAATCAACAGAGACTATAGTCAGTCATTGAAGGCTAATCTGCTTGGAAAATGAAGAGTGACTAAGCAGCAGGATTAATGTAGCCTGCATCCCAAATGGCACCCTATTCCTTATATAGTGCACTACTTTTGATCAGGGCCGTAGTGTACTTCATAGGGAATGAGGTGCCATTTGGGAAGCAGATAGAATATGGCCACCCATTAGAGGGCCCTCTATGTCAGTTTTCCAATTACAGCTGCACAATAAAGGCAATATTTTCAGCTCTGCCCCCAAATGACTGGGTGTATGGTGCCAGTCCTGATGTCATATCAAGGCTATGGTATGGCACACTGAGCCCAGGAATTAATCCTGCCATATGAACTGTAACTGTAACTTTTTATGATAATATAGTCAATGCCATAGAAAACCTTGATGAATATGTACAGTAATATTCATATTGGCTGTAGGTCTTTGTAAAAACTGGTGATACTTTGGACAGGCACTATGTTGGACAGTCACCTCTGTATTGTAGCTTTACCTCTTCTCTCTTTTTTCAGTATTAACCCTTATTGAAAAAACCCATGGATTACACGTGCTCTTATGAGAAGTTCATGTGATAACGTGTCAACATGTTGAAGCAACATCTAATAACATGAAACTTCACATGTGAAAATATTAGAGCACATGTGAAAACATTAGAGCACGTGAAATAAATGTGACAACATGGGGATGCAAAATTTCAACATGTGATACGATGAAACTGCACTTGAAAACATTTGAACGTTTTTCACATGTGAAAGGGCAAATTTGATTTTTTTTTTACATGTGTAACTTCAAATTCCATATGTGAATCTGCAAATTACATGTGAGGTGAAAACATGTTATTCTCCTCACATGTGAAAAGGTGCTGTTAACATGTGAACTATATATTGAATACATGTGAACATGGTTTCACATGTGAGCAAATGACCTCACATGTCTCTTTTGTTTTCAGCTCAACATGTGAAAACAGTTATAACACATGTGATTTCTTTTTCTGAGACATAATGAAATGGTATAGGGGTTTTAAGGTAAGTGGTACACTGTTGAGCTAAAATAGTGTACAAATATTTAATCAATGTGATAGTTAGATTTTCACATGTGAATATGCAAATAAAATTTTCACATGTGAAATTCTTTCATGTGAAAATGCCATTCCACATGTGAGTGGTACGTTGTTCAGCTAAAATAGTGTAATAAAAATCAATGGCAACATGATTACATTTGACATTATCACTTAGTACTGACTTTCCAACATGACCCCACATGGGATTTGAACTCACAACCTCCGTATGCTGATCTTTCCACTGCACCACAAAGTCTGTAGCATTTGCAAAAGTCCCTTACATATTAATGACTAATAATACGTCGCTGCACTTAGCAAAAGATTACCATCTGCACTGCTATTTTAGTTATCAGTTAATCTGACTATTCTCTCATCATTGATTTCATTAAATTATTTCAGAAATGTTTGGGTTTTCTGTATACAGTAGTTGTCTAATGTTGGTGTGCTGGCATATTATTCTGTTTTAATGTTACTCCTGTATCACTCTGATAAATATTACAGATTCTCTTAGTGTATTATACAAAGCTGAGATTTACTTTGACACATTGACACAGACATAGGGGCGTAGCAGGAAGATCGAAGTGCTGTAAACCAAGAGGTTGTGAGTTTAAATCCCAGGTGAGGACATGTTGAACTATGTACTGTAAATTGAAAACACTGCAGCTATTTTGTGATGTTCCGGGGAGATCCTAATGAGTCATTTTTGTTGGCAGGGCATCATATGAAAATGTAAATACACATGTGAAAGGTTATGTGAAATATCATTACATTTACATTTTAGTCATTTAGCAGACGCTCTTATCCAGAGTGACTTACAGTTAGTGAGTGCATACATTTTTCATACTTTTCACATTAGGCAGAAGAGGCAATTGCCTCAGGCCTCACATCATCAAGGGGCCATCATCACATGTGAAGTGTTCCAAGACCACATGGTTTCACATGATTTCACATGTGAAAGGTTATGTGATCACACGTGAAAATCCACATGTGTAACCAAGGACGTCATGCACCCAAAATAACTGAGGGTGCACAAAGTACGTGAGGATGGCTGGGGAGTGGTGAATTTAGTATTTTTCAAACACCTGTAAAGCTTTTTCCTGTAATCTAGAGCCATAATCGTTATGCTTAATTCTATGTAAAAAATATGTATATTTTTCTGCATATCTAAGCATACCTCTTGAGCTGTCTGTATCTTCCTGAGAGGTGGTTATATTTTTTAAAGACACTTAATATGCTTCTCTGCATCTCTGATAAAATCTGGGTAAAAGATTGAAAGGAATGTGAGTCTTGTTCAGTACGGTTAGTAATTGTTTGCTTTTCTAAAGTCTACCAACCTTGCCAGCAGGCATGCCAGCTAAGAGCCCTACTACACTACAGCCACCTGGCGTCCGGCATTGCCATCAGTCATTGAGGGAACGCTTCCTTTGAAGTCAATGAAAGCTGCTATACTGCCCACGTTACGTCACAGCACCGTCTAAGCTCAAGAATCGGCGAGGTTCAATTCTTGATGGCGAGTTAATTCTATCTTGTGAATGTAAATAATGAGAAAGTTGATTTCAGTTGGTGTCTGGTCTAGCAGGTAGAACGTCACATTGACACAATGCTGATGGCAACGCGTGTAGTGTAGCTGACTTGTAAGATACAGTAAGTGCCAAAATAACGGAAACACTTGAGTAAATGAGGGATACAAAGTATTTTGAGAGCAGGTGCTGAATCATGCTTAGGGTCATGTATAAAAATGCTGGGCAGGCCATTATTTTGGCTACCATGGCTATGCCCCCATAGGTTGACAATGCCCCCATCCATAGGGCACGAGTGGTCACTGAATGGTTTGATGAGCTTGAAAACGATTTAAGCCACATGTAATGGCGGTCTCAGTCACCAGAACTCAACCCAATTGAACACTTATGGGAGATTCTGGAACGGCATTATGGAATTATGGAATTTCTCGTGGGAGAATGGTGTCACATCCCTCTAATAGAGTTCCAAACACTTGTAGAATCTATGGCCAAGGTGCATTGAGACACTTTATGTTAGTGTTTCCTTTATTTTGGCAGTTACCTGTGCTAGCTACACATGAAATGGCTTCTTGGTAGCTAGTTATTTGGTTGGGAGATTGAGAACCTATCTGGGTTAGCTAAAGCCAACTTCATAAAATTGCTAGGTGGCTAGTAGTATTACAGATACATGTATTTTTTTTAACATGGGAAATCTGAGGGGGCATGTGTGAAGTGTTCCAAAACTGATTTTCCACATGTGAAATCATGTGTTTTTTTCCTAAGGGAATGTGATGGCTGATGGGATATTTCCTCAACCATCTGCCACTGTTAAATATATGTTCCTATTTCTCCAGATCATGAAGTGTGATATGGGCTGCAGACCATGAACTTTTAAAAAACCTAGTTACCTACTAATCAGAGCATGTGTTTTTTCTCCCTCCTCTACCCATCACATGCCACAGTTAAAGACTGCTATTTTGTTCCGACAAGCTGTATCTGTGTTGTGAACGGGACCCCAGCAGATTGTACAGTTTGGATTACACAGTGAAGTGGTTCATGTGGTTGTTAGACTCATTCACACTTTTGGCAGCTGTTAGTAATTATTTTCCCTAAGAACATTTCACACACCCCTGCACACAGACTTGGAGGCACAACTGTACATCTGAAACTATGGTTGTGTTCTAGGCTGTGTGTATGTGTGTGTGTGTGTGTGTGCGTGCGTGTGTGTGTGTGTGTGTGAGAGAGAGAGGTAGAGAGAGAGAGCATATACATATTTATGCAGATCACTCAATGCTGAACTTCTAGAACATGTTCAAACTTAAAATGTTCTGTCTGGGTCTGACAAAGCTTTCTTAGCCGGAGGAGAGAATTGTGAGTTGGCTCTTTTATAGTCAGTTCCTTTAGCTTTGGTTGCATCATGGGAAAAAGAAAGACTCTGAAAACTACCCCTGTATACTGAGTCCCACAGGGCCTCCATAAGATCAAGGGTGGGAGTAATTGTAACAAAGACAGCGTTTCTCCTCAGAGGCTCAGTGAGTGAGGTGAAACTAAGTGTGAATGGAATTAGCAGAGGACGAAAACTCGTCTGAAGTTGAGAGACATTATGGTAATAGAAAGAGAAACAACAGTGTGCAGAGCTGCATGGTCGTTTTCAGGAGGAATGCCTAATTTAAACAAAGACAGAGGCAGGAACTTGGAGGAGTAGAAGGAGGAGGAGGAGGATGATGAGTAGGAGGAGGAGGATGAGGAGGAAATAAGAGTAAAATCTGAAAATGCCTTAATTAGAAGAAGAAACATTTCCAGTGACATTTAGTGAAGCAGAGAGGACGTATGCATAAATATGCATAATGTTGGCAGAAAGATATTGAAGAGTTTCTCAGGGGTAGAAAGAGAGAACGATGGCTCCTGCATTAATGACGAGTCTGTGTGTGTGTGTGTGCGCACGTGCATGTTTGTGTGTGTGTGTGACAGCATCGCACTGTAATTGGGTGCATGCTTTAACTTTCTTCACGTTCAACTCCCTCTAGCAGCACCCCAATTTCACATCATCATAGACAGGAATTGCCCAATGCTCAATGCCTAATCAAGAAAACCTTTTTTTGGAGACACAGAAGACTCAAAGTCGTCTTCATTGCTTAATTACATGTCTGAAGACATAATGAGGCAGTCTGGTGAATTCCGATTACATTATTATTATTGTTATTAATTTTTATTTTATAGGGGGTAGATCAGCTTTAACACTGTAGATAGATTGTGGCCTCCATCAATGTAATTGTCCGCATCATTTCCAATCCCCCATATTTCTGTTATTGTAAATATATATTATTTAAATATATATATTTTGTATATATTTTCCTTATTTATTATTTTCCCCTAACCCTGCCACCCCTCTCCTAATTGGAGTAAACAAATTAAATATATTTTCCTTCTTTATTTCAGGTCTCTCCAGAGACGTTCGATCGGGTTCAAGTCCGGGCTCTGGCTGGGCCACTCAAGGACATTCAGAGACTTGTCCCGAAGCCACCCCTGTGTTGTCTTGGCTGTGTGCTTAGGGCCTTTGTCCTGTTGGAAGGTAAACCATCGCCCCAGTCTGAGGTCCTGAGTGCTCTCTAGCAGGTTTTCATCAAGGATCTCGCTGTACTTTGCTCTGTTCATCTTTCCCTTGATCCTAATGATTCTCCCAGTCCCTGCCGCTGAAAAACATCCCCACAGCATGATGCTGCCACCACCATGCTTCACCGTAGGGATGGTGCCAGGTTTCCTCCAGACATGACGCTTGGCATTCAGGCCAAAGAGTTCAATCTTGGTTTCATCAGACCAAAGAATCTTGTTTCTCATGGTCTGAGGGTCCTTTAGGTGCCTTTTGGCAAACTCCAAGTGGGCTGTCATGTGCCTTTTACTGAGGAGTGGCTTCCGTCTGGCCACTCTACCATAAAGGCCTGATTGGTGGAGTGCTGCAGAGATTGTTGTCCTTCTGGAAGGTTCTCCTATCTCCACAGAGGAACTCTAGAGCTCTTTCAGAGTGACCATCAGGTTCTTGGTCACCTCCTTGACCACGGCCCTTCTCCCCCGATTGCTCAGTTTGGCCGGGCGACCAGCTCTAGGAAGAGTCTTGGTGGTTCCAAACTTCTTCCATTTAAGAATGATGGAGGCCACTGTGTTCCTGGGGACCTTCAATGCTGCAGACGTTTTTTGGTAGCCTTCCCCAGATCTGTGCCTCTGCACAATCCTGTCTTGGAGCTCTATGGACAATTCCTTCAACCTCATGGCTTGGTTTTTGCTCTGACATGCAATGTCAACTGTGGGACCTTATATAGACAGGTGTGTGCCTTTCCAAATCATGTCCAATCAATTGAATTTACCACAGGTGGACTCCAATCAATTTGTAGAAACATCTCAAGGATGATCAATGGAAACAGGATGCACCTGAGCTCAATTTAGAGTCTCATAGCAAAGGGTCTGAATACTTATGTAAATAAGGTATTCCTGTTTTGATTTTTTTTTTAATAAATGTGCAAACTTGTTTTTGCTTTGTCATTATTGGGTATTGAGTGAGCATTTTTATTTCTTCAATCCATTTTAGAATAAGGCTGTAAAATAACAAAATGTGGGAAAAGGGTAGGGTTCTGAATACTTTCCGAATGCACTGTAAATGTCATGGACAGTATATTTTACATGAGTTATCTTTTGTTTGTTTTTGGTCCCAGCCTTCAGCTACCCTCAAGATTTCGGTGCATTTCTGGAGTTGTTTTTTACTTTATTCTCTCAGATAGTGCAGACTCCAGGTTGAGGAGAGACAGTAATGTGATCATTCACTGCTCCTTATCAGGGCCGGTTCCAGGCATAAGCGACATAAGCAGTCTCTTAGGGTCCCCAATTATTATTATAAAAATAAAAAAAGGAACTCAGTGGGTTCTCAACTTACTACTGAGAGTAAGAATAGTAGAATACACGAAGTGCAATTAAAAAATGTGGTTGTGCATCAGCAGTTTTTCTCTTGTTATGTCAGTCACTGACAGTCACTTAATTAGCCATTTCAGCTAACCATTTTTACATTGGTAGTTAGTCTAGGCAGCTATCTAAACTTGTACCAACCATGCACACAGGGCACGTGCCCAGAGGCCCTGACCTCCAGGGGGGTCCCATTGATTTTGTGAGTTATTCTCACTCAGATATTAACATGGCTTAAGTCATTACAAAATGTGTGGAATTGCAGGGAATTAGCTTTAAAACTGCAAAAATGTCTCTCCACCCCATGGCAACATTTTTAGAATTGCAGGAAATTTGCTGTAAAACAGCAACAAATAATGATCTGCCCCATGGCAAAATGGGTAGAATTGCATGACATTTTCTTTATTTAATTGCCACATTTTCTCTCCACTCCATGGCAAAATGTGTTTCTCTCCACCGTCAAGAGTAAAGTGTTTTGCCACGAGGTGGGGGGCCCCCCAACCAAATCTCGCTTAGGGCCCCAAAAGGCTAGAGCTGGCCCTGCTGCTCATCATCAAATGCAGAGAAAGACAGAGGGGGAGAAACCCCGGAGAACAACCTAAAAGGGAGAGAGAAAGAGGCAGACAGAGACAGACAGAGAGCGAGAAACAGAGAGAGAGAGAAACCCCAAAGAAACCTAGAGAACAGCCCTAAAGAAAGAGGCGTAGATGTGTAGTGAGGGAGGGGGGAGAAGCTGTCAGAATGGAGAAATGTTATATAAGTCAATTAAGTATTGTGCTGCATAATGGATAAGATATTGCTGCTTCAGCTCAGCCTCTGCTCTGTCTGAGAGGCTGATTTGATTTCCCTATGAATCCGTCTGACTTGAATTATGAGAGATCAACCCCTTTAAAATCACCTCAGAGACTGCCCTGTAAATCCGCCATGGAAACACATTCAGACCAGGGATCAATATACTCACTATAGTCTCACTTCTTCAAAATAGCTGTGGTGGTTCTATACAGAGGAAGTGTCCCAAATGGCACTACATAGGGAATAGGGTGCCATTTGGGAAACAGATCATATCTCTGGGTCACTGTAGGGCATTATACTTTAAGACGGAAGTGTGATGTCATTAGATAATCCGTTTCCTGGCAAGATCAAAAACTGACCAATGAAATGGACACCTTCATCCCTCCTTCCCCACCCATCCCTCCCTCCCTCCCTACACCTTCCCTCTATTCTTTGTTTAGTCAATAAAATTACCACAACAGGTGGTAAGGCTAGTCGCCAGTCACCCCCCTGGCCTAGCCTACATCTTACAGGAGGTTAATGTCCTACACAAGAGACGGTTAGAAATGGAGCCTGAAACCACATCACAGCAAAGCACAATGCCTTGTGTCCCAGTAATTAAGTACAGGAAACCCCTACAATTGCAGCCTGGGCTGTGATGTTAAAGATTAGCCGGCACAGTGAGAGGGCTGCAAGATGACACCCTGCCCATTGAGTGAGAGCTAAAGGAGACGCCACTATTTCTAATTGCATATGTATGTTTACGTGCGTGTGTGTATGTATGTTGTCTTCCTGTTGGCATTAAGTAAGTGCTGACTTGGGGTCATATGACGGCTGTAATGATTTAGTGTAGGATCATTTACAGACAGGAAACTGACAGGACATGGTATAGACTCAGTAGAGGACAAGTCTCCATTCAAACAGATAAGACCTCTTCTGATTAGTTTAACCTCATCAGGGAAGTGGGGGAGTTGGCCACTATCAGCACAGTAACAACAACACAGCATTTCCTACTGTCCAGAGGAGATGGACATGCTAGTCACAAACAGACAAGGGAGGTTTTTGGTTTGCCTCAAATGATGACACGTAAGAGTGTAAGTTTTAGGTTGAGGTCGGTTATGAAAGGTAAGTTTGTATTATTTACTGTCAAATTAGGAGAAGTTTAGGGTTAGGGTTAGGGTTAGGGTAACCCATGACAGAAATAGCTCAAAAAAGCTATTGGTTTTTGCCATTCATACGATATTTTCAATGAAAAATAGCCATTTTGTTCAGTTCCCCATGTCTCGTTATTACATGTGAAGAGAGTGATCACGCCTCTCTGTGAAGGAACTCACTCCACAAGCTTATCATGACCCCTGAAGTTCCTTTCCTCTCTGTCAATATCCTGACAATGTCTCCGCTAAGACGAGCAACTCCATCTCGCCGTTGTCAGAGTGCGCCCCTCTGAGAAATCAGCCTGTATGGTTAGACAAATAAAGATGGACAGGGGCGGTGCAGCTGTGGTACTCCCACTGAGGGGGACGCTAACGCACAGGGTTATCTAAAGAATTACCAGAGAGGTCTCGGCGAACGTAAACTCTCCAACTGTGAAAGCCTCTCTGAGCCTGGTGTAGCACACGTTTATTGATACAGGGTTGTACGGATCAGATAGAGGTTTAGTAAAGGAACTCTTAGGACTCACGTTTATGGAGGTTGTTTGTTATTTATCTTCCTTTTTTTTTCCATTTTGTGTGAAGTATTATTTACTGTGTTAGTGGTAGGTTAGAAGAGAGAGAGAGAGAGAGAGAGAAAGAGAGAGAGAGAGAGAAAGAGAGGAGAGAGGGTGAGGAGAGAGAGAGTGAGAGAGAGAGAGCAAGAGAGAGAGAGAGAGAGAGAGAGAGAGAGAGAGAGAGAGAGAGAGAGAGAGAGAGAGAGAGAGAGAGAGAGAGAGAGAGAGAGAGAGAGAGAGAGAGAGAGAGAGAGAGAGCGAGAGAGAATGAGAGAGAGAGAGAGAGAGAAAGACGCTCTGATCGGCGCCTGGTGCTCCAGTGGAAGAGAAGGCTGGAGTGAGGACAAAGGTCACACTATGAAGTGTCCTTCATGAGGTCACTAAAGGCATTAGACCCTAAAAGACCAACATCTCTTCTTCTTAATTGGGCAAAGGGACTCATGAAGTCATCCCATCAGAAGACTCTCAGCATGGTTTGGATCGGCAACAAAACGACAGCTCATCACAGTTAGCCATATTGTTCAATGGTTAATTATAAAGCTCTGAATGAAAGTGGCTGTTTTACAAAGGCCAAATGGATTAGAGGGAGCGAGGAGGTGAGCCTTGCTGTTCCTGAGAAGCCATATGGTTGGGTGTAATCGGTACAAGGTTTCAGCAAACAGTCAGAGAGCTAAACGCACGTCCTGTTTTCACTAAGTGGATCAACACACATCTAAATGACAAGGGTTGACACAGCTAAATACGATCCAGGACCAACACAGCTAATAATACAGACATATATATAAAAAGAGACATTTAAAACATACAAAATATTTTAAAGGAGACATTCTATGTTTGTACATTGTGTAAATCACATCTTCTCTGATAAAGTATTTTTGCGTTATTTTCGTACGAAAAATAACCGGCTCCTGCAATCATAAGCTACAGCCATTGCCTGACATTGTGATGTCGTTGACCTCCCGTGACCCCATTTTTCTCAGACAGAAGTGTCTGATCCAGTGATAGGTCTCCGCCTGGTTTATCAGTCTAGGCATGTACACCACACACACGCACACACACAGACACACATGCACACGCATGCACACACACACACACACACACACACCAGGCCTGTTCATTACTCAGGATCCTACACTCAACCCTCAAGGCCTACGCTCAGGTTATCACACCCAGACACGCCAGGTATAATCAATGTCATGTTGAAATCAATGTCAGGAGTGGCAAACACAGTCATACACATTCTCAAAATGATCCCTGTAAAATGAAGTGTTCAGGCCTCATGGTATCTTGTCTAGTCTGTTTTCTCACTAAGCATAGCCATCAGCTGTGAGGCAGGCGAGGAGCGGAGCGGGCAGTGCAGCAGCTCAGCTAAGCAGACACTTAATTTGTCTTGTTCTATCATTAGTTCATGGCCACCGGCTGACCCAAGCAAGCACGTCCTTTATCGATTTACATCGCATCGCCCGTGGCAGTGATGCACGACTTGCAGCTGGCTGAGCTGCTCTCATTTGGTAAAAACTAAAGGATATCACATTGTAATGTAATGTATGTGGCACATCCAATTGACAGATTGTTGACAATGAGGACTGATGAGAATGGGGTTTGTTGGACTGAAGGCCTTTAATATGCTGCACCCTCTCAGCTCTGGACCCAGAAACAATATGTTAGACAAAATCTCTCTTTAACATCTATGATGAATTTGAAGAGGTGAAATCCTAAAAAAAGATTTTATGGACCGCAAAACACAGTCATTATGTCAACCAAGGTCCTCCTGCATTTCACCTACAACCTACAACCTATTCTGTCTTTTTAAGCTCTGAATCAAGGTTTGACATTGTAATTTCTGTTAAAAAAGGTTGGTTAAGTGCTCATTACCCTTCTCTAGAAAGAATGACAAAATATCACTGTGGCAAGAGTACTTAAAAAGAAGCAAGAGTCCTTAAGAGTCTCCCTCTCTCTCTCTCTCTCTCTCTCTCTCTCTCTCTCTCTCTCTCTCTCTCTGCTCTCCTACTCTCTCTCTGTTCTTTACTTTTCTGTCTGAGACCTTTGAGATGAATAACACAGTTTATTTAAAGGATGTTCTCTCCTTGAAGACAGGTGTGTCCTCTCAGCATTATGTAACGAGGCTGCTGAAGGGCATCTACTGCAGGGAAAGACTTAGCAGCAGTGAAATGAAGAATAGAACAAACTGCTTGGATCTACAAGTTTAATATAGACAGCACAAGAACTGCAAACACATTTCATAAAGAAATGGGGGAATGGCATAAAGAACTTGATGACTAAGTGAAATGAAACAATAAGAGCGAGAGTGACGACAAAATTCAACAACAGATGACTGCAACAAGCTTCTCACACTATCAAAAAGGCCAAACTGGCGTAAACTTGGTATCAGCGTTAATTCAGACTGCCAAAACAACTACCAATGACTAAGATGCTCTAGGGAATATTTAAAAAAGTGACACCCACCCTTTTCTGTTTTTAACATTCAGTCTGGTTTAAAGGGGAGTTCTGGAGTTCTGATGATCTCGGACGATGAACACAGAACTCCCCAGAGTTCCGCTGAGTACTGAGACTGGAGAATATGGAATGTTTTACTTGGCTCCGTTAAGTGACGCAATGTTTGGAATTTAGAAATGGCTGGATTTTTTACATGGGCGAGGTTTCTCTACCGATAGCCATAAGTATTTTGGAAGAGCAGAATTCAGGTTTAAGAAAAGTAAATAAGAAAAGTAAAAAAAGATACGTTTGTGATCAAAACCGTAGTGAACTACATTTGTAATCTTGTTTAATACAAATGTCAACAGATTGAAATGGTGCAATTCACCCTTAGACCTGTAAACAGAACATTGGTCTGGTCAGTGTGTCTGCGATATCCACAGATGTTCTATGGATATGGGTAGATCGATTAAATACCTCAAAGGGCTAATACAGCTGTATTTCAAGTAAAGTAAGGCAATACAACTACATAAACATATCAAACACAGCTTGCAAAGGTCCACCTTGTTAAAATGTAATACAACTTCAGATCAGAAACACATTGAGCTATTTGTTGATGTAACCGGGTGAAATGGCTAGCTTGTTAGCGGTGCGCGCTAGTTGTGTTTCAATCTGTGACATCACTCGATCTGAGACCTTGAAGTAGTTGTTTCCCTTGCTCTGCAAGGACTGTGGCTTTTGTAGAGCGGTAGGTAATGATGCTTCGTGGGAGGCAGTTGTTGATGTGTTAGGAGGGTCCCTGGTTCGAGCCCAGGTTGGGGCAAGGAGAGGGACGGAAGTAAAACTATTACATTGTGATGGTTCCTTTTCATAGTATAGCTCTTACATTTGACCAAATATACAAGAATAACACAGAGTTGCATATTACTGCAGTTCTCATCAGTGTTAATGGTAAACACTGCCATAGTCGTTTTGAACATGCTTTGAAGAGAGCAACAAATAGCTGAATGTTCATCTTAGTGTGCTTTTCAATTCATAACTGTAAATCTGCTTGGTTCTTCAGCGCCTCAGAGCTTCAAAGATTTTATGGTGACCCCCCTTTGTAGTTCTTTTTTAAATAGATGAAAATAAATCTACACGCTGTTAGATTAAATATTTACCCAATTGCAGACATTTGTTATTGTAATATTTTCTTACAAGCTTTTATTTAATCTATTTTAGTCATTTTTAAATATAAAGGGACAGGAATCCTCATCTCTCCCAAGTGGACATTCTCTATTTTTCGCCTGACCCATCTGTCTATCTCCTCATTTGAATTCCATGCTGTCACAGTCACTAGCCCATTTAAGCTTAACATCCTTGTCATTTATCGCCCTCCAGGTTCCCTTGGAGAGTTCATCAATGAGCTTGACGCCTTGATAAGTTCCTTTCCTGAGGATGGCCCACCCCTCACAGTTCTGGGGGACTTAAACCTCCCTACGTCTACCTTTGACTCATTTCTCTCTGCCTCCTTCTTTCCACTCCTCTCCTCTTTTGACCTCACCCTCTCACCGTCCCCCCCTACTCACAAGGCAGGCAATACGCTTGACCTCATCTTTACTAGATGCTGTTCTTCTACTAATCTCACTGCAACTCCCCTCCATGTCTCCGACCACTACTTTGTATCCTTTTCTCTCTCGCTCTCCTCCAACACTACTCACTCTGCCCCTACTCAGATGGTAATGCGCCGTCGCAACCTTCGCTCTCTCTCTCCCGCTACTCTCTCCTCTTCCATCCTATCATCTCTTCCCTCTGCTCAATCCTTCTCCCTCCAATCTCCTGATTCTGCCTCCTCAACCCTCCTCTCCTCCCTTTCTGCATCCTTTGACTCTCTATGTCCCCTATCCTCCCGGCCGCTCGGTCCTCCCCTCCAGCTCCGTGGCTTGATGACTCATTGCGAGCTCACAGAACAGGGCTCCGGGCAGCCGAGCGGAAATGGAGGAAAACTCCTCTCTACATTTTCTTCATCTGTTTCTGCTGCTAAGGCCACTTTCTACCACTCTAAATTCCAAGCATCTGCCTCTAACCCTAGGAAGCTCTTTGCCACCTTCTCCTCCCTGCTGAATCCTCCTCCCCCTCCCCCCTCCTCCCTCTCTGTGGATGACTTCGTCAACCATTTTGAAAAGAAGGTTGACGACATCCGATCCTCGTTTGTTAAGTCAAATGACACTGCTGGTCCTGCTCACACTGCCCTACCCTATGCTTTTACTTCTTTCTCCCCTCTCTCTCCAGATAAAATCTTGCGACTTGTGACGGCCGGCCGCCCAACAACCTGCCCGCTTGACCCTATCCCCTCCTCTCTTCTCCAGACCATCTCCGGTGACCTTCTCCCTTACCTCACCTTGCTGATCAACTCATCCTTGACCGCTGGCTATGTCCCTTCCATCTTCAAGAGAGCGAGAGTTGCACCCCTTCTCAAAAAACCAACACTCGATCCCTCTGATGTCAACAACTACAGACCAGTATCCCTTCTTTCTTTTCTCTCCAAAACTATTGAGCGTGCCGTCTTTAGCCAACTCTCTTGCTATCTCTCTCAGAATGACCTTCTTGATCCAAACCAGTCAGGTTTCAAGACTGGTCATTCAACTGAGACTGCTCTTCTCTGTGTCACGGAGGCTCTCCGCACTGCTAAAGCTAACTCTCTCTCCTCTGCTCTTGTCCTTCTAGACCTGTCTGCTGCCTTTGATACTGTGAACCATCAGATCCTCCTCTCCACCTTCTCCGAGCTGGGCATCTCCGGCGCGGCTCACTCTTGGATTGCGTCCTACCTGACCGGTCGCTCCTACCAAGTGGCGTGGCGAGAAGCTGTCTCCGCACCACGTGCTCTCACCACTGGTGTCCCCAGGGCTCAGTTCTAGGCCCTCTCCTATTCTCGCTATACACCAAGTCACTTGGCTCTATCATATCCTCACATGGCCTCTCCTATCATTGCTACGCAGACGACACACAACTAATCTTCTCCTTTCCCCCTTCTGATAACCAGGTGGCGAATCGCATCTCTGCATGTCTGGCAGACATATCAGTATGGATGACGGATCACCACCTCAAGCTGAACCTTGGCAAGACGGAGCTGCTCTTCCTCCCGGGGAAGGACTGCCCGTTCCATGATCTCGCCATCACGGTTGACAACTCCGTTGTGTCCTCCTCCCAGAGTGCGAAGAGCCTTGGCGTGACCCTGGACAACACCCTGTCGTTCTCCGCTAATATCAAGGCGGTGACCCGATCCTGTAGGTTCATGCTCTACAACATTCGGAGAGTACGACCCTGCCTTACACAGGAAGCGGCACAGGTCCTAATCCAGGCACTTGTCATCTCCCGTCTGGATTACTGCAACTCGCTGTTGGCTGGGCTCCCTGCCTGTGCCATTAAACCCCTACAACTCATCCAGAATGCCGCAGCCCATCTGGTGTTCAACCTTCCCAAGTTCTCTCACGTCACCCCGCTCCTCCGCACACTCCACTGGCTTCCAGTTGAAGCTTGCATCTGCTACAAGACCATGGTGCTTGCCTACGGAGCTGTAAGGGGAATGGCACCTCCGTACCTTCAGGCTCTGATCAGTCCCTACACCCAAACGAGGGCATTGCGTTCATCCACCTCTGGCCTGCTGGCTCCCCTACCTCTGCGGAAGCACAGTTCCCGTTCAGCCCAGTCAAAACTGTTTGCTGCTCTGGCATCCCAATGGTGGAACAGGCTCCCTCACGACGCCAGGACAGCGGAGTCACTCACCACCTTCCGGAGACATTTGAAACCCCACCTCTTTAAGGAATACCTGGGATAGGATAAAGTAATCCTTCTACCCCCCCCCCCCCCAAAAAAAAAAATAACATTGTAAAGTGGTTATCCCACTGGCTATAAGGTGAATGCACCAATTTGTAAGTCGCTCTGGATAAGAGCGTCTGCTAAATGACGTAAATGTAAAATGTAAATGTGAATTTCTATTCCATATTAACCAATATAATTTCACAAAGAAATAGATAAATATATACAAACTGTGAATCTTTAATCACAATATTGGATAACACTTTACTTGACACCCAGTGTCATAACACG
>NW_028156971.1:0-16025 GCF_964263955.1 Coregonus lavaretus | reverse complement strand
TCTCCACCCGACACAGCCAGAAGATGACTGGCCACCCCTCAGAGCCTGGCTCCTGTCTAGGGAGTTTTTCCTAGCCACTGTGCTTCTGCATCTGCATCGCATGCTCTTTCGGGTTTTAGGCTGGGTATCTGTATAGCACTTTGTGACAACTGCTGATGTGTGAAGGGCTTTATAAAATACATTTGATTACAGTTTTTCTCGATTGCTAAGACACATTTCTTGAAAGCTGCTCTCCTTTTCTCTTAACTGTGAACACAAAACCCAATTTTAAAGCTACATTCACAAAACCTCAGACTCTTTTTGCAAAACCAAACTTTCACCTCAAAACAGTTCAATCTGTGCTCAAAACTGAACTATGTTGTCAAATCGTGCCCCGAGTCAATCAAAATAAAAAACACTACTGAACAGTCACTAAACACTACGTAGAAAAATTGAAAACACAATGCTCAGGACATGAAGCTGGAGAAATAAATGTGTATTGTTCACTGTAGGCTAAATGCATGTTGCAAAACAAAAAAAACTGTGCATTTAGCACTTGTACAAAAAGACAAAACAGAAATGTTGTGCATTTACATGTAGCACTTGTAAAAACAAACAGAAAGCTTATGCGTTTGCCACTTGTGTACAGTAAGCCCATGTAAAAATAAAGTACAAAAATATACAAATAAGTGCATTACTCAGCCACAGCATCATGTCTCCGTACTGGGTAAGGCCACAGGACTTCATCCACATCACAGGCCACATTTTGTCTGGCCAGGCAACGGGGGAAAAAACCCCTGGCATGCCGTATCCAGGCTTGGCATGCCTCCACACCTATGTCACCACAGGCAAGTCCCATGGCTTGCAGGAGATTTACCCTGGTGTAAGGTTGGCATTCATATACCTTCCACCGCCATGAGGAGAAGAATTCCTCAATGGGGTTTAGGAAAGGGGAGTATGGTGGAAGGCAAAGATTGATAAAACCTTGGTTCATATTGTACCACTCTCTAACCTGGAGGGCTCTGTGAAAACATTGTCCCAAACAACAACATAGATGGGATGCTCATCCTGCTGCCCTAACAAAGCATCTCGCATGTGATTGAGGAAAATGAGGAGCTGGTGAGTGTTGTAGGGCCCCAGGTTGGCATGATGGTGGACAACCCCATGATTGCTGATGGCAGCACATAATGTGACATTGCCACCACGCTGCCCAGGAACACCAACAATGGCCCGATGGCCAATCACATTACGGCCTCTCCTTCTCCTTTTGGTGAGATTAAACCCAGCTTCATCCATGTAGATGTATTGATGGGGTCTTTCCATTGCATCCAGTTGAAAAACCCTCTGTAGAAATAGATATAGTTTTGTAAGTGATACGGAAAAAGTGATTTAGGCCACTACAGTAAATCACTACTTAGAGTAATCAACATTGAATGTGTCTGGATATATGCCAACCTGTACATACTGGAATCTTTGCTCTTTGACTCTGTCTGAGTTGCGATCAAAGGGCACTCTGTATAGCTGTTTCATGCGCAGTCTGTTGCGCTTGAGGACACGATCAACAGTAGAGAGGCTGACACTGTTGATACCCTCAAAATGTAAATGGTCCTCAATGATCTTCTGCTGAATTTCGCTCAGTTTAATGGCATTGTTCTCACGGACCATATCAACAATTAGGGTCTCTTGGTGTGGGGAGAACATACCTGTCCTCCCACCCCCATGTGGCAGTCTTTTAATTCTACAAAAAGAGAACATGGAGTTACAAAGAATATACATGGAATACTAGGCCTACAAACAGTTAGACCAACCCTCCATTACAATACTACAGTACATTGGTACAGTGATGTACTGAAACATATATTTACTTACAGTATACTGTGGTACAGTATATAGTATGTCATACAGTAATTGCTATCAACATTTACATACTGTACTATAATGTCAAAAAAAGGTAATTACCTGTTCTCTTCTCTAAATCTTCGGATTATGGTGGACACAGTGAATCTACTGATGTTTGGTTGTACCCTTTGTCCAGCCTCCCTCATGCTCATACCATGGACAAGAACATGGTCAATCACAGTAGCTCTGATTTCATCAGATATTACTGTTCTTTGTCTTCGCTGACCACCTCGACCACCTCGACCTCCTCTCACACGAACTCTTCCTCTCAGATTTGTATCCATTGTAGGGCCTCACAAACCAGTGCTCTCTGAACTGGCTTACTGTATATGTTCCCTCACATCATTAGCCACAAGTGTGATCAATTTTGAGTTGTTGTGTTCAAGTGGTGACACCTGTGCTCTAATTGTGTTTGACTTTTGTCACCTGTGCTCACCATTATGCAGCACGGGTGCATCACAATGAAAATGTGTTGGCAAGTTATGTCTAAACAGGTGAAAAGTGCTTATGGTTTTGCCAAAAGAGTGATTGATTCAATCAGTGGGTTCAGGCAACTGAGCATTTGGTTCAGACAATAGGGTTTAGTGTTTTAGCAATTGAGAAAAACTGTAATTGAAAATGAATGACAATTTGTGTAATTTTCTCACTGAAAAATAAAACTCTATCCCAGGGTTAGATTTTCAGAAGACAACGGCAGGTTTTCCTTTAACTTTTTACCTGGGCTTTGCTCAGGGACTGGGGAGTTTGTCAGGATCAAAATAAATATAAAATTAGCAAAGCCCAGGTAAATAGTTAAAGGAAAGAAAACCTGCCTCAGTCTTCTGAAAACCTAATTCTTGGTAGTTTTATTTTTCAGTGGGACAATTACATACATTTTAATGCGAAAGACACACCAGAATCAATCAAATGTATTTTCAATCAATCAAATGTATTTTATAAAGACCTTTTTACCAGAAAAGTATTTTCCTATGCACCTCTGATCGATAGTTGTGATTGGAAAGAGCTGAAACCCTGGACTTTGTAATTGTGCTAACGGTTGGCATCTTTCAGCTGCGACATATACCATAAAATGAAGAGGGCAGGAAGAAAGCAATGTTTCTCAACGACCTCCAGTTCACCGTGTGAGGGCCTATCCTTTAGTTACCTGACCCAACACACACACTTGGCCAGGAGCCTTTGAAGCCTTAAAAGGTCAAGCAAATCATATTTCACTGTGTCCACCAAAGCAACCAACACAAAGGTTAATCCTGTGTATGCAGGGCTTTCCCCAACTCCAAAACATTTACAGTTTAAACTACTGGGGGCCATACTCACAAACTTTTGCTTAGACCCGAGGTTTAGACTTGTGGTCTAAAATGGCTAGCTGCTAGCTTTTCTCATAGGTCAACCTGACACAATTAGCCACTATGCTAAGTACGACCAGCTGAGCACATAATTATATCCGGTAACAAATTCAGAATCAGCCAATTAAAATCGTTGATGTATTTGGACGTGATCCCAAAACAATTCACGAAAGCGTTCTTAACAGAAGTCCAACGGCACGTTCTGATAATCAAACTAACTAGATCATGTTTAATTGTGTGACTGGACAAATAGCTCACAGTGTAAATAGCTGAATTCCTCACACTTTCCGCATCATGCGGCGTGGGTTTGGATGTTTTTTTCCCTTTGAATTGTAGAATTACATTTATCGTGTTAGTGTGTTGAGAAGGGAAGTGCAGTCAACACCTTGAAAATGAAGATTAAGAATGAATTTAATAAGGAGCTACGTCTTTCTTCAGCCTTGTAGACAAACACACTGCTAGGGCCTAGTAATTATATTATATTATATTACATACAGATAACTGCCAAAATAAAGGAAACATAAAGTGTCTTAGGGTGTTGGGCCACCACGAGCCAGAACAGCTTCAATGCACCTTGGCATAGATTCTACAAGTGTCTGGAACTCTATTGGAGGGATGCAACACAATTCTTCCACAATAAATTCCATAATTTGGTGTTTTGTTGATGGTGGTGGAAAATGGTGTCTCAGGCGCCGCTCCAGAATCTCCCATAAGTGTTCAATTGGGTTGAGATCTGGTTACTGAGATGGCCATGGCATTGGTTTACATACATTCAGTGACCACTTGTGCGTGTGGATGGGAGCATTGTCATCCTATGGGGGCATAGCCATGGTAGCCTAAATAAGGGCCTGCCCAGCATTTTTATACATTATTCTAAGCATGATGGGATGTTAATTTCTTAATGAACTCAAGAACCACACATGTATTCCATGATTTTGGCAGTTACCTTTATATTACACCTAAATGTAGGCCTACATCGTTTTACACACATTTTCTATAATGAGCTATTTCTAATTATATAATTAAAATTGTCACATATACGCATATGTGACAATTATAATTATATAATTAGAAATAGCTCATTATAGAAAATGTGTGTAAAACGATGTAGGCCTACATTTAGGTGTAATATTAGGTGTAATATATATATATATATATATCTTTATATATTTATCTTTATATATATATATACATATATATATATACACTGCTCAAAAAAGGGAACACTAAAATAACACATCCTAGATCTGAATGAATGAAATAATCTTATTAAATACTTTTTTCTTTACATAGTTGAATGTGCTGACAACAAAATCACACAAAAATTATCAATGGAAATCAAATGTATCAACCCATGGAGGTCTGGATTTGGAATCACCCTAAAAAAAAAACACACTACAGGCTGATTCAACTTTGATGTAATGTCCTTAAAACAAGTCAAAATGAGGCTCAGTAGTGTGTGTGGCCTCCACGTGTCTGTATGACCTCCCTACAATGCCTGGGCATGCTCCTGATGAGGTGGCGGATGGTCTCCTGAGGGATCTCCTCCCAGACCTGGACTAAAGCATCCGCCAACTCCTGGACAGTCTGTGGTGCAACGTGGTGTTGGTGGATGGAGCGAGACATGATGTCCCAGATGTGCTCAATTGGATTCAGGTCTGGGGAACGGGCGGGCCAGTCCATAGCATCAATGCCTTCCTCTTGCAGGAACTGCTGACACACTCCAGCCACATGAGGTCTAGCATTGTCTTGCATTAGGAGGAACCCAGGGCCAACCGCACCAGCATATGGTCTCACAAGGGGTGTGAGGATCTCATCTCGGTACCTAATGGCAGTCAGGCTACCTTTGGCGAGCACATGGAGGGCTGTGCGGCCCCCCAAAGAAATGCCACCCCACACCATGACTGACCCACCGCCAACCCGTCTTGCTGGAGGATGTTGCAGGCAGCAGAACGTTCTCCACGGCGTCTCCAGACTCTGTCACGTCTGTCATGTGCTCAGTGTGAACCTGCTTTCATCTGTGAAGAGCACAGGGCGCCAGTGGCGAATTTGCCAATCTTGGTGTTCTCTGGCAAATGCCAAACGTCCTACACGGTGTTGGGGTGTAAGCACAACCCCCACCTGTGGACGTCGGGCCCTCATACCACCCTCATGGAGTCTGTTTCTGACCGTTTGAGCAGACACATGCACATTTGTGGCCTGCTGGAGGTCATTTTGCAGGGCTCTGGCAGTGCTCCTCCTGCTCCTCCTTGCACAAAGGCGGAGGTAGCAGTCCTGCTGCTGGGTTGTTGCTCTCCTACGGCCTCCTCCACGTCTCCTGATGTACTGGCCTGTCTCCTGGTAGCGCCTCCATGCTCTGGACACTACGCTGACAGACACAGCAACCTTCTTGCCACAGCTCGCATTGATGTGCCATCCTGGATGAGCTGCACTACCTGAGCCACTTGTGTGGGTTGTAGACTCCGTCTCATGCTAGCACTAGAGTGAAAGCACCGCCAGCATTCAAAAGTGACCAAAACATCAGCCAGGAAGCATAGGAACTGAGAAGTGGTCTGTGGTCACCACCTGCAAAACCTGTCCTTTATTGGGGGTGTCTTGCTAATTGTCTATAATTTCCACCTGTTGTCTATTCCATTTGCACAACAGCATGTGACATTTATTGTCAATCAGTGTTGCTTCCTAAGTGAACAGTTTGATTTCACAGAAGTGTGATTGACTTGGAGTTACATTGTGTTGTTTAAGTGTTCCCTTTATTTTTTTGAGCAGTGAATATATATATATATATATATATATATATATATATATATATATAATATGATTTGAGGACCAGCAGTGGAGATTTATTTCCTTTAAAAAAGAACTTGCTCAAGTGAGGTCTGAACTCACTGCTGTCATAGCCCTCAACCTCAAGCTAACTGCCTTAGCAGACTGCGCCATCAGTCAGTGATAGTGGCAGTTATAAAATTCAGCTATTTGACAAGATCACCATCGTCTTCAACTTATTTTTACGATGTAGCTATGAATATAAACATATAATCCTCCTATATGTTTTTTTCCCCATAAAAGCACATGGATATGTTTGAAACGGTAAGCTAAAACGTTGAATTTGGTCATATTTGCGAAAACGTGCCTTTTGAATTTTGTGTAATGTCAGTAGCCCATAAGGAAGCATCATGCAATTTATATTGGCACACCACTTTTAATAAACTAACCATGAAGTTGGAGGATTTAGAATCTCCCTCTGGTGGCCAAGTTGACCTGTTTAACAAATGCGATTGGATGATGGCTCTACCGTGTAAGGTTTCTGATAGGTTGATTCGTTATTCTGTACCCGATATAATTATGTGCTCAGCTGGTCGTACTCAGCATAGTGTCTAATTGTGTCAGGTTGGCCTATGAGAAAAGCTAGCAGCTAGCCATGTTAGACCACAGGTCTAAACCTCAAGTGTAAGCAAAAGTTTTGCGAGTATGGCCCCCTGTGTTTTCTCTGATGAGGTGAATTGAGCACTTAGAATGTGCTCTTTTCAATCTGTTCAGCAGATAATCTACATCATTCAGAACACCATCATTTGTATCTGTACGTCATTCGGCGCATGACCAATTCCAACTTGACACAAAGAAGAGAAGCCGAGTCGATGGCCCCAGCTCAGTCAGCCCAGTCAGCAGGGTTTGCAGGTTCTAATTGTAAAATATTTGCCCTAATTTTTATTTTCTTTGATGTCCAGGCAGTGCTCTGCTCCTGTCCTCAGGTGCTGCCCAAGCCTGATTTATGGGGATAGGGTTCCACAGGAGCTCCCCTAAATTACATGAGAGAGAGAGAGAGAGAGAGGGAGGAGGGAGGGATGGAGGGAGGGAGGGAGGGAGAGAGGGAGGGAGAGAGAGGGAGGGAGAGAGAGAGAGAGAGAGAGAGAGAGAGAGAGAGAGAGAGAGAGAGAGAGAGAGAGAGAGAGAGAGAGAGAGAGAGAGAGAGAGAGAGAGGAGAGAGAGAGAGAGAGAGAGGAGAGAGAGAGAGAGAGAGAGAGAGGCGACTTTGGAGAGCTGATTGCATGGACAATTCTAACCCAAAATAGATAAGAGAGTTCCTCTTCCCTCCCTCCTTCTCCCACATTGGTAAGACGAGGGGAAACTAGCACAACGCAGATTAGGCTGCTATCTGATAAACACACAATTTGTCACGGATGTCCAGTGACTAATATTCATGGGACACCAACTAAGATAAATATCAGAAAAATGTGCACCAGAATAAATAGCACCAGTCTAAGCAACGTGACTAGTAAGCTGCAAAATAATAGGTATTTGAGAGGAAATAAATGCATTTGTGGATTTACATCGAAGCAAGCTTCATACATTGGAGCACCCTCTCAGAGCCGAAGTGATTCATCAATGGCCTAGATACGGTATGTTCCAAAAATAATTAATAGGCAGAAGTCAAGAAAAAGTCAATTGTCATGCCAAAAATGAGCACTTTACTTTTGCTTTTTATATATTTCAAGGCCGTGGAAGTGTTGAAACACTTAGAGATCCTGTAAGGGGTGAGGGAGTGTCTGTGGAGGAGGAGGAGGTGACAGCCCATTTGCCTTGAGGGCGCCCATAAACCAGGTAGAGAGAGCGCACCATTCCTCATAGGTGACTGTACCATGTGACTGGAGGAGAAGGGCTGGCTTTAAAAAGCTGGCAGGGCCATCCCGCGGAGGCAGAGATAATCACAGGGCGCCAGAGGAGTCGGAGAGGAGACGGAGACCAGGGCTGTCAGGACATAACACCCAACAACATCCCGACTGACAGCCCCGTGAAAGACGCCGCGGGACACAGCACCCAACACCAACCCGACCGGCAGCTCCGTGAAAGACGCCGCAGGACACAGCTCCCAAAACCAACCTGACCGGCAGCCCCGCAGAACAAGCCACGGTTCAACAGCAGAAGAGGGGCTGGCATAGCGACGGCAGCTATAGGAACACACCAGGTACACAGCATCTAATCTACCTCATAGCCTCCACTATACAAGAAGAATTACACAAAGCTACAGACAGCGGCTACATAGAAACAACTAAGTAGACAGTGGCTACAGAGCAACTACAACAACAGCCAGTGATGATGAGCGGCAGCAGTCTGGCAAGGTCAGAGGAATTCTCAGAGGAGGACCTGGAGCTGAGCATGCTGGGTCAGGGGGAGGATGATGAGGCGAGCGACGGCAGCCCCAAGGGCCCCTTGCAGGACAGCGAGGGCTCGGCCAGCAGCCCCCCCAGCGACGACCCTGAGGAGGGACAGTCCAAGAAGCGTAGCCGCCCGGTCCGCTCCAAGGCCCGCCGTGTGGCCGCCAACGTACGCGAACGCAAACGTATCCTGGACTACAACCAGGCCTTCAACGCTCTGCGTGTGGCACTCAACCACGACCTCAGCGGCAAGCGGCTCTCCAAGATTTCCACCCTGCAGAGGGCCATCAACCGCATCTCGGCCCTATCTGTCTTCCTCAGCTCCAACCCCCCCAGTAAGCCCTGCTCCCACTGGGAGTGCCACAGGCCAGCTGGGGGGCCATTGGTGGTGGGAAAGGTGGGGACATCAAGGCTGGACCTGCCCAGGGTGTCAGTCGCTCATCGCCTGGAGCCCCAGAACTACGTCTCCTGGAACCACGCATCACTCCCCCATCAGATCCAGCCCCAACAGGGAACCCACCCTCACCCTCACAGGCTGCCAACAGAGACACACCTCTACATGGACAGCATGGGCTCCTCATGCCCCACCTCACCATACTACCCCTGCTACCCCGCCAAGGGCCAGTTGTACACCTCAAAAGGACACTGTGGGACAGGAAACCCCTTGGAGCAGCCGCCCAGCCCTATTAGGTACACCCAGGTGGGCGAGGGGCTGGGGTACCAGACGGGGGTGTGGGCCTCCTGCGCCCAGGGCTATATGGACGCGTTTATGGAGTCGTCTCCAGCCCTGGGCCTCCCCTGGCAGGTGAGCTACATCCAGGAGACAGCAGGCCCCCAGCACAGCTTGCCCCTGCTCTGACACTAGGACCAGAGAAGTTATGGCCTAGCTATCCACCACTGTGACCCCTGGAGCCTGGAGAATAGACCAGCCAACTGTCCTAATGATCTCAGGGAAAAATATGAAAAAGTGAGCTTCATGTGCTCTCACTGTTGCAATGGATTCAGTATTACAGTGCTACTCTCTAAAGTAGAGACACTGAATTAGTTTCACGTTTTAATGTCAAAGTGAAATGCCTTTCTTGCAAGCTCTAAACCCAACAATGCAGTAATCAATAACAATGTAACACTAAAAATAACATAAGGTAGAACGAGAAAGTATGTAAGCATACTATATACAGGGTCAGTCAGTTCCAGTACCATATTTACAATGTGCAGGGATACTGGAGATGTTATCTAACAATGTAAATATGATTGTCATATCTTGAATGCAATGGCAATGTACATTTCTGGATGTTTTAAACATGACCATTCAAGCCTTGTTTTTTGTTTAAAATTATAAGGCCAATGAATGTTGTTCTTATAGATGTAAAACTTTCAACTGCTCAAAACACACACCTCACTTGTCCAAAGTGTTGAGAGTCTGAATGTATAGCAGCAATCCTCTTTACAAACCCAACAAACAAACGTGTTTTAGATTTTTATATTGCATTATTGTACTAATGTATATGGATGTTACAGTTTGTATACTGTTTTAAAACGTAGTAATAAAACCTTTAAAAAATATGACTTACGAATTTGTGCAGTTTACATGAAAGTGTGTGTGTGTGCGTGCGTGTGTGTGTGTGCTTGCACATGTTGATTTTTGCCTTGAGGTCTGTTCTCTTCAGCCTCTATCTTCCCAGGGTCTCAGCTGACAAGGGTCCCTCTCCTAGCTGAGAAATGGGTTTGCTTGCCCATTCTTGTCATATTTCTAGGAAAAGAGAAGCCAAGGTTCTTTTTACACGCAAAAATAAAAAGCAATAATGGACCAATAGCCAGTGGTGCAACATCACCTATTCTGTTCCCAGTGTGGAATCATTGAGGAATGTTGTGACAAAATAATTTTTGGGTGTGTGCATGTGCGTTTTATAAGGATGTGCGTGTGTCTATGAGCATGCATATGTTTGTGCCTACACTTCCAAATAAACTTAATCAAATAATCAAATACAACAACAATGCAATATTACAGTGGTCCACATTACTTACTACCTAACTTACTTACTACCCCCCCCCCCCCCCCCCCATCCTACCATCCAACCTGCACCTGTACTCACAAGAGCTTCCCACTCCCCTCTCCTGCTACAGTATGTCATGGAAACAGCTTTAATATTAGACTATAGGACTGAGGCCACGGACAGATTTATGAAGGCTCAGGAAGGAAGTCCATGCCCCGTCATCAGAGCGGTGAAATCCCCTGGCTGAGGGGCTGCTCTGGCCCGCGGGTGTGATAGTGAGTGTGTGATAGTGAGTGTGTGTGTGTCCGTGTGTGTCCGTGTGTGAAGGGGTGTGTTAGATCACTGTTTGAACACCATGGAGGTCTGCCAGGATGGGCCTTGGGCTGCCACTGAAAGGAACTGGGCTGAGGACAGCTACTGTACAATAGACTCAGTGGAGAGCCTGTAAGTGTGCATGTGTGCGTGCGTGTGTGCGTGTGTGGGTGTGTGTACGTGTGTGTACGCGTGCGTGTGTATGTGTGCGTGGATGTGTGTGCGCGCGTGCGTGCGTGTGGGTGTGTGTACACGTGCGTGTGTGCGTGTGTGTGTGCGCATGCGTGCGTGTGTGTGTGTGTGCGTCCGTGCGTGTGTGCGTGTGTGTCTGTTGAAGGGTGGAGAGTGGATAGAGGTGCTCTTTCATTCACAGACGTGAATCACTGTAAAACTTTGACTCACCATTTCAATCTTATCATAGACACATTTGAGTGACAGACGCGGTGACGGCATGTCTTCACACTTACTGTGGAAAAAAGCCAAGCCAACCCTGGCTACCTGTTTACATGCTTTTCTATGTAGGTCCCGTGTATGTAACTGTACGATAACACCCATACATGTATTAATTTCTCTCTATTGCAAAATACTAGTCAATCCCAACCTAATATAATGTACAGTTCGTGGTGCACAGTGGATACTCTTTCACCCAAGTATATATATATACCACTTTGTGAACCTCATGAAATTAGATTAATAAAACAGTATAAAAGATACCAATAGTGTTCCATATCATTGTCCATTGTCTAAGATGATATACAGTACACTGAGTATACCAAACATTAGGAACACCTTCCTAATATTGAGTTGCACCCCTTTTGCCCTCAGAACAGCCTCAATTAATCAGGGCATGGACTCTACAAGGTGTCGAAAGTGTTCCACAGGGATGTTGGCCCATGTTGACTAAAATGCTTCCCACAGTTGTGTCAAGTTGGCTGTATGTCCTTTGGGTGGTGGACCATTCTTGATACACACGGGAAACTGTTGAGCGTGAACAACCCAGCAGCATTGCAGTTCTTGACACAAACTGGTGCACCAGGCACCTACTACTATACCCCCTTCAAAGGCACTTAAATCTTTTGTCTTGCCCATTCACTCTCTTGAATGGCACACATACACAATCCATGTCTCAATTGTCTCAAGGCTTAACAATCCTTCTCTAACCTGTGTCCTCCCCTGCATCTACACTGATTGAAGTGGGGTTAACAAATGACATCAATAAGGGATCATAGCTTTCACCTCATGGAAAGAGCAGGTGTTCTTAATGTTTTATATACTCAGTGTATATCTCTTTATTATGCGTGGGAATACTTTGGAACATATTTCAAAAAATTTAAATCACTTGGCGCTGATTTGCTGAAAGATTGGGGACAAATAAAATCACCCACTGGCCAGATTCGGGCCGCCAGCTGGGGAACCCTTCACCTAAGGTCATAGGCACACTGATAGAAGAGACAGCTGTATAGGTTGTTTGCGCTGGTATGGTCACTAGAGGGCAGCCTCCATTCAGTTTGTGTTCAACAGAGGTCTGTCAAGTTAAGGCTTTTGCTTCCATCTTCTTTTCAATCTATATCACCACAAATGGAAGCTGAAGTTTCAAGGTATTGTTGTGAATTTGTGGTGTAGTCCGATTGGGACTCTAAACCTAGGTCGCTGCGACTTTCAGTCCAACAACTTAGCCATTACAGCAAGAGATCCAAACCTCTTGAAAAGGCCACTAGGTGTTGTACCATCTAGAATTTTCTCAGGCTTCATACAGAGAGAGCATAATTCCCAGGCCAGGCTTCTATGTTGTGACTCACCAGAGAGTTTACCTCAGTACCTGAACACGTCAACCCGTCAGCGATGATTCTCTGTCAGACAACTCCTCCTCCATGACGTCCACCGCCAACGTCCAGACGGAATAGAAAACAAGATAAACGTTTTAGAGAAACGATGCCAATGTGTAACCTGAGCAGTGTGTAAGACGCAGAAATTAGTCACCTGCCTGGACTGCATTTTCACCTAAAGGAGACAAGAGGAAAGACCTTACGCCCTAAACTCACCCCCCACAACTAGGGTACTTCAGTTCAGACACACACACACAAACACACACACCACACAATGGCATTCATATTTACAGTAGTACAGACACCCATGGCACTATGACATCACCAAATGCAGGGTAAGGTAGCTTCAGGGCATCTGACATCCTTAGCTTGTTTCCATGACATGTATAAACAACTGATAGCAGCTTACTTTCCCAGGCGCACACACATAAATCATTGTAAGGCGCAGTAAATCAAATTACATGTCAGGAACACCCCTACATAGTTGCAACATCTGAGCTCTACCAGAATAATAAGCTGTGATACTGAATTCTAACAACGACCTTCTGAAATTGCATTTCTGTTCCAGCTCCAGTTTTATCATTGCATTGTGATACAAAACGCGGTGCCAGTGTGCCTCATAGCGGTTGGGTAGGCCGGCTGGATTTAGGACCCCACAGACACCACAGAGCATGCGGACAGCCTGTGTGAAGGCAAAGCTGCTGAAAGGCTGGTGTATAGGACAAGCACGGCAGAGATGAACAGAGGCAGCACTGTCTGTGTTGCGTATTTTCTTTGAGTTGTAAAAGCAAGCAGAGCAGAAACTGGCTACTCTTTAGTTGACTGATCTAGCTGGCAAGGTAACTGCTGTTAGACAAAAAAAAGTATTTATTTCCAGTGCTGAGCTAGTAGAGTAACTGCCATGTTATGTTAGCTAATGTTTCATCCCCTCTCGACTGAAGTGAATGAACTACTAGCAGCTAGTTAGCTAGCTAATAGCTACCACATCCAGTTCAGCTCTAGCTAGTTATCTGTCAGATAGCAGTATCTAACAGCTGTTGTGTACAGTTGAAGTCGGAAATTTACATACACCTTAGCCAAATACATTTAAACTCAGTTTTTCACAATTTTTCAGAATTTTCAGTTCTGCCCACAAATGTTCTATAAGTTTGAGGTCAGGGCTTTGTGATGGCCACTCTAATACCTTGACTTTGTTGTCCTTAAGACATTTTGCCACAACTTTGGAAGTATGCTTGGGGTCATTGTCCATTTGGAAGACCCATTTGCGACCAAGCTTTAACTTCTTGACTGATGTCTTGAGATGTTGCTTCAATATATCCACATTATTTTCCTTCCTCATGATGCCATCAATTTTGTGAAGTGCACCAGTCCCTCCTGCAGCAAAGCACCCCCACAGCATGATGCTGCCACCCCCGTGCTTCACGGTTGGGATGGTGTTCTTCGGCTTGCAAGCAACCCACTTTTTCCTCCAAACATAACGATGGTCATTATGGCCAAAAAGTTATACTTTTGTTTCATCAGACCAGAGGACATTTCTCCAAAAAGTACGATCTTTGTCCCCATGTGCAGTTGCAAACCGTAGTCTGTCTTTTTTATGGTGGTTTTAGAGCAGTGGCATCTTCCTTCCTGAGCGGCCTTTCAGGTTATGTCAACATAGGACTCATTTTACTGTGAATATAGATACTTTTGTACCTGTGTGGCAAATAAAATTTGTTTTGATTTGATTTGTGTTGTCCCGTTTCAACAGAAGTACATTTGATGATGTACCATTGGATAACGTTAGCTATCTAGCTAGCTCACAAACTTTTGCTATTATTTTGCCTTAATCACACTAGACCTGAATCAAACGATGAAACCAGCGTCCAAATTTTTCAAGACCAATATTCAGACGTTTTTTCAGCGCAATGCAAGTTTTTATTAGTCAGTATAGCAATGTAATGTTATTGATCTGTCAGTTTCCCTAGCTAATTCCCTACTTTTCACACTGACATGGTATAAACAGCTCTACAGGCTTCACTGTCATGGTGCACAGTCAGTACACAACACTATGCTCATCATGTCTTAGCAGGGTCAGGCAGCCAGGGAAGACCAGTCTACGGAGCTCGGGTTAATTTTTCAGTATATTAGCTATACCAATCAGTATCTTAAGTTGATGGGTCGGCTACAGTCTGGGATCTGGGAATAATGGTCATTTCAATTATTGAACCATTTCTTATATTATTGGATAATATAATGTATAAATGTACACCAAGGTAATTCTTCGTCATGCCTCATCTGAGCAGGATCAGATGGTGACATGGGGTCTCATCAGGGCGAGGCAGCCAGGGAAGACCAGTCTGTGAAGGCGCAGAGGTGAACTTTTGCAGATACAACACTTTATTTTCTCTGTGCAGCAAACACTGGACAAGCAAGAAGCTTCAAAGATCAAAACTATTTTAAGGCAGTCTGACAAACCTCTAAAGTTGATTTCCAAACTGTATCAAGGGTTGATAGAGGCTTTTCCCGATGACACAAAACATGTAAAACAAAAATCTGAGGAAGACCTGGGAGACGCTATTGATGATAATGAATGGATACAGATACAGTATGTTAGAATGCCCAGCCATGTTCATATAATCTGAGACGTAAATTACTGCAGTTTAAGACCATCCATAGAATGTACTATATGCCAGTGAAACTGAATATCATGCACTCCAAAATTGCATTATTCTGCTGGAGGTGTAAAACACAAAAGGGGATATATTTGCATATGTTATGGTCTTGTGAAGGCTGGTTGAATTCTGGCAAAGAGTATGTTCTTTTATCTCAGCATGTCGACAGATTCTCCCTTCTCCCTGTTTTTGTTTACTAGGAAATGTTGATACTGGAGACTGTTATCAAGTTATCAAAAGAGCTCTACAGTACTATTAGGCCTATGATATGAATAATATGGAGGATGTACTGTTTCTGTGTGTTAATATGTAGGTGTTTGTGTGTTTTTATTAAACTTTTGTTTTCCAATCCTTTCCCTTGAGACATAAAATATATATGGAAAGGAAGTTGTGTTGGGGAGAGAGTTGAGTTATTTACTAGACTGGTGTCTAGTTTTCAGCGTGTTGTCCACAGCGAATGTGTAAAATGCTAAAGTGACTTACTTTCCTACCCTCCCACTCACAGGACCCCTTACTACCAGTAACTATGAGAGTTAAATTATACGACAACACTATATGCTTCAGATTATTTTGTCACATTCACTTGAAGATTCCAATGGGCAGTTTCACTGAGGAACACTAGGTGGTGCAATAGGGCAGTAATGTTCAATGGAATACAGATGCAGTATACCTGAAGTGTTCTCAGGTAGAGAACGAGTGCATTTCTCATGTGATTACATGTGATAACCAACTGATGGCAGCACCACACTACGTTTGTATTTAATTTCATTCACACATTTAAATCATGTGATTAATTGGATATAATTTAAGTGGTTCTAGTTGTTCTAACAGTGTCAGTTGTAATATCTATGGAAAAGGTGAAGTGGGG
>NW_028156972.1:0-11717 GCF_964263955.1 Coregonus lavaretus | reverse complement strand
CTCGGCGTGTATGGGGGGTGGAACAAAGGAACTATATGAGGCAGTTTGAGAGGGACTTGGGGTTCTACAGTGAAATTGTATAATAAGAACTAACCCAAACAGCAATAGGCAAGGCATAATTGACATGGGAGAGAGGCATAAAGCAGTCACAGGTGTTATTAGAGAGAGCTAAGACACAACTGGAAATAGCGATAACGTTTGGGCTAAGACTAAACAGAATAAACAGGACAGGGTACCGTGTAAAGGAACAGTCCAGCAGGCATCAGCTGTGCAGCTGAGTGATCATAAGGTCCAGTGAACAGCAATATGTGAGTCCGAGAGCAGTTCAAATTGGTGCTTCAGCACAGCTAGCAGGGAGCACAGTTGTAGTTTGCGTGTGCTAGCGGGCCGGGGCTGGCAGATGGATCTTCGTGGTCGTCGCAACGGGAAGCCTGTTGAAACCACATCAGACTATTTCGTCGGCAAACCAGTCGTGTTGGATCGGCGGGGCTCAGTGTCAACACTAGGAGGTCCCGTCCGGTTGACAGAGAGGTAGATAGCCGGGAGATGGGCCTGAGGCTAGCTCAAGGCTAACTGGTGCTTGCTATAGGGCAATGGTAATCAGCCAACAACAGGTTGCAGCTAACTAGCTGGTTGTGATGATCCGGCGCTAGGGTCCAGTGATTCCGGCAGAAAGTCCAATAAGCTCTGGGTCGATAGCACGCTGTGCAGACTGGCCGACGAATTGTCCAGGCTAGAGCTAGAGCTGGCTGGTGGATAGTGTAGGCCACGGACAATGGTGACGACGCTAACGGTGACTAATAACAGGTAGCCACTATTTTCAGCTTACGGTTCTTGATTCATTTGTGTATGGTTTCCCTAGAAACAAGGGTGGCTCAACTTACCCATTTGGCTCAGCTTACCCCATCACCTCAGAGACCAATTGATGGGCCAGCGCAACACTAGTGATGTGAGGTGTGACTAATGGGACGATAGAGCTATGTCTTCTAAACAGTATGTAGGTAGAGATATGTCTTCTAAACAGAATGTAGGTAGAGATATGTCTTCTAAACAGAATGTAGGTAGAGATATGTCTTCTAAACAGAATGTAGGTAGAGATATGTCTTCTAAACAGAATGTAGGTAGAGATATGTCTTCTAAACAGAATGTAGGTAGAGATATGTCTTCTAAACAGTATGTAGGTAGAGATATGTCTTCTAAACAGAATGTAGGTAGAGATATGTCTTCTAAACAGAATGTAGGTAGAGATATGTCTTCTAACAGAATGTAGGTAGAGATATGTCTTCTAAACAGAATGTAGGTAGAGATATGTCTTCTAAACAGAATGTAGGTAGAGATATGTCTTCTAAACAGAATGTAGGTAGAGATATGTCTTCTAAACAGAATGTAGGTCAGGTGTCCAATCTCTCCAATAATACAACACAGTAAAGACCAACCATCTGTAGGCTGGAAGGTTTAGTTTTACTGTTGACAATAGACAGAGTGGGGCGTTGCGCAATGCACAATGTCTTTTGTTGTGTTGTAACACACGTGTTCCCATGCTGTGGTTGTGGGTATTGCCTGGGCAGGGTTCAGTAGATGCAGCACATAGTGTTGTGTTGTAACACATGTTCCTTTGATGTGGTTAGATGCAGCACATAGTGTTGTGTTTTGTGCTAAGCACACCCGTGTCCTGATTGCGGTCGTGAACTTGACCCTGTCAGTCGGTCGGTTCGGTTCGGTTCAGGAGAGACATCTGGATCTGAGTCACTCATCCCCACAGACGCCCTCTACTCCCCCCCCCCCCCCCCCCCCCTCTCACCACCCCGCCAGCGCCTCAGGGTTGGGGGGTTATTGGCTGTCCAGTGGGGGCTGCCAGCCTACCAACCAACGAACCAACCACTGATACGATATGCCGTCTATCTATTTTTAGTAACGGATTGTCTGCATTGTTGCCATGCTGGGGTTGGCAGCTGCCTTCCTTCCCCTCACTCCACACATTCCCTCAGCTCTCTGGTCCGTCCGTCCGTCCATCCATCTCTTCTGTCTGTCTGTCTGTCTCCCAATTTCTTTCTATCCCATCCTATCCTGATCCCGGCCCCGTCGTACTGTTGTTTGATTTCATTCATTGTGCAGTAGGAGTTTAGCTCAATCAGAGAGGTGGTGGCTGGCGCCCGCCAGGAGAAGAAGGAGGAGGAGGAGGACGGATCTCTGCTCTGCTCTGCTGCACTCAGGCAGAAATATGTAGGTCATGTTGTGAAGCAAACACCTAGGGGAGAGAGATAGAGACTACAGTTGGATAAAGCAACAGCAGTCTGTAGGAGAGAGAGAGCACTTCGCGAGAGAGAGAGAGAGAGAGAGAGAGAGAGAGAGAGAGAGAGAGAGAGAGAGAGAGAGAGAGAGAGAGAGAGAGAGAGAGAGAGAGAGAGAGAGAGAGAGAGAGAGAGAGAGAGAGAGAGAGAGAGAGAGAGAGTCTGTTGTCTGCAGAATGTTCACAGCCATGGTGTATCTAGGACTGGGAGTGTGCTGGAAGCACAGAGTGCTGCATGCTCATTTTTCTCCAGACAATGCTTACACCATTCCAATGCTTTTAATCCATGACAGACAGTGCAAACTTCGGGACAAGGGTAGAAAACTGGGACGCATCCTCAGTCTTAGAAGGTGGTTGGCTCTTGTTGTGGAAAATACTATCATTAGGATGGACCACACTTCCTCAAAACCTACAGTACCAGTCAAAAGTTTGGACACACCTACTCATTCAAGGGTTTTTTCTGACCCAAAACACACCTCCCGGCGTAAGGGCTATTTGACCAAGAAGTAGAGGGATGGAGTGCTGCATCAGATGACCTGGCCTCCACAATCACCCGACCTCAACCCAATTGAGATGGTTTGGGATGAGTTGGACCGCAGAGTGAAGGAAAAGCAGCCAACAAGTGCTCAGCATATGTGGGAACTCCTTCAAGACTGTTGGAAAAGCATTCCAGGTGAAGCTGGTTGAGAGAATGCCAAGAGTGTGCAAAGCTGTCATCAAGGCAAAGAAAGAGAGAGAGGTATTATTTTAGAAAACGCAGTAGAATACAGTATTGGTAATATTCTAGAAAACACAACAGGATACGGTACTGGTATTATTCGAGAAAACACAGTAGGATACGGTATAGGTAACTGAACACAGTAGCATATGGTATAGGAAACTAAACACAGTAGCATATGGTATAGGAAACTAAACACAGTAGGATACGGTATAGGTAACTAAACACAGTATGATATGGTATAGGTATTATTATAGAAAACACTGTAGGATACGGTATAGAAAACTAAACATTCTGGAAACACAGTAGGATACGGTATAGTTATTATTTTAGAAAACAGAGTAGGATACGGTATAGGTAACTAAACACAGTAGGATACGGTATAGGTAACTAAACACAGTAGGATACGGTATAGGTAACTAAACACAGTAGGATACGGTATAGGTAACTAAACACAGTAGGATACGGTATAGGTAACTAAACACAGTAGGATACGGTATAGAAAACTAAACATTCTGGAAACACAGTAGGATACGGTATAGTTATTATTTTAGAAAACAGAGTAGGATACGGTATAGGTAACTAAACACAGTAGGATATGGTATAGAAAACTAAACATTCTGGAAACACAGTAGGATACGGTATAGTTATTATTTTAGAAAACAGAGTAGGATACGGTATAGGTAACTAAACACAGTAGGATATGGTATAGGTAACTAAACACAGTAGGATACGTATAGGTAACTAAACACAGTAGGATACGGTATAGGTAACTAAACACAGTAGGATACGGTATAGGTAATAATCTAGAAAACACAGTAGGATACGGTATAGGTACCTAAACACAGTAGGATACGGTATAGGTAACTAAACACAGTAGGATACGGTATAGGTACCAGTAGGATACGGTATAGGTAACTAAACACAGTAGGATATGGTATAGGTAACTAAACACAGTAGGATACGGTATAGTTATTATTCTAGAAAACACAGTAGGATACGGTATAGGTAACTGAACACAGTAGAATATGGTATAGGTAACTAAACACAGTAGGATACGGTATAGGTAATAATCTAGAAAACACAGTAGGATACGGTATAGGTAACTAAACACAGTAGGATACGGTATAGGTAATAATCTAGAAAACACAGTAGGATACGGTATAGGTAACTAAACACAGTAGGATATGGTATAGGTAACTAAACACAGTAGGATACGGTATAGTTATTATTCTAGAAAACACAGTAGGATACGGTATAGGTAACTGAACACAGTAGCATATGGTATAGGTAACTAAACACAGTAGGATACGGTATAGGTAACTGAACAAAGTAGGATACGGTATAGGTAACTTAACACAGTAGGATACGGTATAGGTAACTAAACACAGTAGAATATGGTATAGGTAACTAAACACAGTAGGATACGGTATAGGTACCTAAACACAGTAGGATACGGTATAGGTAACTAAACACAGTAGGATACGGTATAGGTAACTAAACACAGTAGGATACGGTATAGGTAACTAAACACAGTAGAATATGGTATAGTTAACTAAACACAGTAGGATATGGTATAGGTAACTAAACACAGTAGGATACGGTATAGGTAACTAGACACAGTAGGATACAGTATAGGTAATAATCTAGAAAACACAGTAGGATACGGTATAGGTAACTGAACACAGTAGCATATGGTATAGGTAACTAAACACAGTAGGATACGGTATAGGTAACTGAACAAAGTAGGATATGGTATAGGTAACTAAACACAGTAGGATACGGTATAGGTACCTAAACACAGTAGGATACGGTATAGGTAACTAAACACAGTAGGATACGGTATAGGTAATAATCTAGAAAACACAGTAGGATACGGTATAGGTACCTAAACACAGTAGGATACGGTATAGGTAACTAAACACAGTAGGATACGGTATAGGTACCAGTAGGATACGGTATAGGTAACTAAACACAGTAGGATATGGTATAGGTAACTAAACACAGTAGGATACGGTATAGTTATTATTCTAGAAAACACAGTAGGATACGGTATAGGTAACTGAACACAGTAGAATATGGTATAGGTAACTAAACACAGTAGGATACGGTATAGGTAATAATCTAGAAAACACAGTAGGATACGGTATAGGTAACTAAACACAGTAGGATACGGTATAGGTAATAATCTAGAAAACACAGTAGGATACGGTATAGGTAACTAAACACAGTAGGATATGGTATAGGTAACTAAACACAGTAGGATACGGTATAGTTATTATTCTAGAAAACACAGTAGGATACGGTATAGGTAACTGAACACAGTAGCATATGGTATAGGTAACTAAACACAGTAGGATACGGTATAGGTAACTGAACAAAGTAGGATATGGTATAGGTAACTAAACACAGTAGGATACGGTATAGGTAACTAAACACAGTAGAATATGGTATAGGTAACTAAACACAGTAGGATACGGTATAGGTACCTAAACACAGTAGGATACGGTATAGGTAACTAAACACAGTAGGATACGGTATAGGTAACTAAACACAGTAGGATACGGTATAGGTAACTAAACACAGTAGAATATGGTATAGTTAACTAAACACAGTAGGATATGGTATAGGTAACTAAACACAGTAGGATACGGTATAGGTAACTAGACACAGTAGGATACGGTATAGGTAATAATCTAGAAAACACAGTAGGATACGGTATAGGTAACTGAAAACAGTAGCATATGGTATAGGTAACTAAACACAGTAGGATACGGTATAGGTAACTGAACAAAGTAGGATATGGTATAGGTAACTAAACACAGTAGGATACGGTATAGGTACCTAAACACAGTAGGATACGGTATAGGTACCTAAACACAGTAGGATACGGTATAGGTAACTGAACACAGTAGCATATGGTATAGGTAACTAAACACAGTAGGATACGGTATAGGTAACTGAACAAAGTAGGATATGGTATAGGTAACTAAACACAGTAGGATATGGTATAGGTAACTAAACACAGTAGGATATGGTATAGGTAACTAAACACAGTAGGATACGGTATAGGTAACTAAACACAGTAGGATACGGTATAGGTAACTAAACACAGTAGGATACGGTATAGGTAACTAAACACAGTAGGATACGGTATAGGTAACTAAACACAGTAGGATATGGTATAGGTAACTAAACACAGTAGGATATGGTATAGGTAACTAAACACAGTAGGATACGGTATAGTTATTATTCTAGAAAACTCAGTAGGATACGGTATAGGTAACTGAACACAGTAGCATATGGTATAGGTAACTAAACACAGTAGGATACGGTATAGGTAACTAAACACAGTAGGATATGGTATAGGTAACTAAACACAGTAGCATATGGTATAGGTAACTAGACACAGTAGGATACGGTATAGGTACCTAAACACAGTAGGATACGGTATAGGTATTATTCTAGAAAACACCTAAGGATACGGTATAGTTATTATTTTAGAAAACAGAGTAGGATACGGTATAGGTAACTGAACACGGTAGGATACGGTATAGGTAACTAAACACGGTAGGATACGGTATAGGTAACTAAACACGGTAGGATACGGTATAGGTAACTAAACACAGTAGGATACGTATAGGTACCTAAACACAGTAGGATACGGTATAGGTAACTAAACACAGTAGGATACGGTATAGGTAATAATCTAGAAAACACAGTAGGATACGGTATAGGTACCTAAACACAGTAGGATACGGTATAGGTACCTAAACACAGTAGGATATGGTATAGGTAACTGAACAAAGTAGGATATGGTATAGATAACTAAACACAGTAGGATACTGTATAGTTATTATTCTAGAAAACACAGTAGGATACGGTATAGGTAACTGAACACAGTAGAATATGGTATAGGTAACTAAACACAGTAGGATACGGTATAGGTAACTGAACACAGTAGAATACGGTATAGGTAACTAAACACAGTAGGATACGGTATAGGTACCTAAACACAGTAGGATACGGTATAGGTAACTAAACACAGTAGGATACGGTATAGGTAATAATCTAGAAAACACAGTAGGATACGGTATAGGTATTATTATAGAAAACACTGTAGGATACGGTATAGGAAACTAAACACGGTAGGATACGGTATAGGTAACTAAACACAGTAGGATACGGTATAGGTAACTAAACACAGTAGGATACTATATAGGTAACTAAACACAGTAGGATACGGTATAGGTAACTAAACACAGTAGGATACGGTATAGGTACCTAAACACAGTAGGATATGGTATAGGTAACTAAACACAGTAGGATACGGTATAGGTAACTAAACACAGTAGGATACGGTATAGGTAACTAGACACAGTAGGATACGGTATAGGTAACTAAACACAGTAGGATACGGTATAGGTACCTAAACACAGTAGGATACGGTATAGGTAATAATCTAGAAAACACAGTAGGATACGGTATAGGTAACTAGACACAGTAGGATACGGTATAGGTAACTAAACACAGTAGGATACGGTATAGGTAATAATCTAGAAAACACAGTAGGATACGGTATAGGTAACTGAACACAGTAGGATACGGTATAGGTACCTAAACACAGTATGATACGGTATAGGTAACTAAACACAGTAGGATACGGTATAGGTAATAATCTAGAAAACACAGTACGATTCGGTATAGGTAACTAAACACAGTAGGATACGGTATAGGTAACTGAACACAGTAGAATATGGTATAGGTAACTAAACACAGTAGGATACGGTATAGTTATTATTCTAGAAAACACAGTAGGATACGGTATAGGTAACTGAACACAGTAGCATATGGTATAGGTAACTAAACACAGTAGAATACTGTATAGGTACCTAAACAAAGTAGGATATGGTATAGATAACTAAACACAGTAGGATACGGTATAGGTACCTAAACACAGTAGGATACTGTATAGGTAAGTACTTTGATTCCACTCTGATAACGAGTGAACTGTGACAATGCTTAGTTATCTACCAGGGGTGGGTGGGTGTGCGCGTGCGTGCAAGAGAGAGGAAGAGAGAGAGGAATAGAGAGATAGAGAGAGAGGAATAGAGAGATAGAGAGAGAGGAATAGAGAGATAGAGAGAGAGGAATAGAGAGATAGAGAGAGAGGAATAGAGAGATAGAGAGAGAGGAAGAGAGAGATAGAGAGAGAGGAATCGAGAGATAGAGAGAGAGGAATAGAGAGATAGAGAGAGAGGAATAGAGAGATAGAGAGAGAGGAATAGAGAGAGGAATAGAGAGATAGAGAGAGAGGAATAGAGAGAGAGGAATAGAGAGAGAGAGAGAGGAATAGAGAGAGGAATAGAGAGATAGAGAGAGAGGAATAGAGAGAGAGGAATAGAGAGATAGAGAGAGAGGAATAGAGAGATAGAGAGAGAGGAATAGAGAGATAGAGAGAGAGGAATAGAGAGAGGAATAGAGAGATAGAGAGAGAGGAATAGAGAGATAGAGAGAGAGGAATAGAGAGATAGAGAGAGAGGAATAGAGAGATATAGAGAGATAGAGAGAGGAATAGAGAGTTAGAGAGAGAGGAATAGAGAGATAGAGAGAGGGGAATAGAGAGAGGGATAGAGAGATAGGAATAGAGAGAGAGGAATAGAGAGAGAGGAATAGAGAGATAGAGAGAGAGGAATAGAGAGATAGAGAGAGAGGAATAGAGAGATATAGAGAGATAGAGAGAGGAATAGAGAGTTAGAGAGAGAGGAATAGAGAGATAGAGAGAGAGGAATAGAGAGATAGAGAGAGAGGAATAGAGAGATAGAGAGAGAGGAATAGAGAGATAGAGAGAGAGGAATAGAGAGAGGAATAGAGAGATAGAGAGATAGAGAGATAGAGAGAGAGGAATAGAGAGAGAAGAATAGAGAGATAGAGAGAGAGGAATAGAGAGAGGAATAGAGAGATAGAGAGAGAGGAATAGAGAGATAGAGAGAGAGGAATAGAGAGAGAGGAATAGAGAGAGAGGAATAGAGAGATATAGAGAGAGGAATAGAGAGATAGAGAGAGAGGAATAGAGAGATAGAGAGAGGGGAATAGAGAGAGAGAGAGAGAGAGAGAGAGGAAGAGAGAGAGGAAGAGAGAGAGGAATAGAGAGAGAGGAATAGAGAGAGAGGAATAGAGAGATAGAGAGAGAGGAATAGAGAGATAGAGAGAGAGGAATAGAGAGATAGAGAGAGAGGAATAGAGAGATAGAGAGAGGGGAAGAGAGAGATAGATAGAGAGGAATAGAGAGAGAGGAATAGAGAGAGAGGAATAGAGAGATAGAGAGAGGAATATAGAGATAGAGAGAGAGGAATAGAGAGAGGTATAGAGAGATAGAGAGAGAGGAATAGAGAGAGGAATAGAGAGAGAGGAATAGAGAGATAGAGAGAGAGGAATAGAGAGAGGAATAGAGAGATAGAGAGATAGAGGAGAAGAGAGAGAGGAATAGAGAGATAGAGAGAGAGGAAGAGAGAGAGGAATAGAGCGAGGAAGAGAGAGAGGAATAGAGATATAGAGAGAGAGGAATAGAGAGATAGAGAGAGAGGAATAGAGAGATGAAGAGAGAGAGGAAGAGAGAAAGGAATAGAGAGAGAGGATTAGAGAGAGGAAGAGAGAGAGAGGGATAGAGAGAGGAATAGAGATAGAGAGGAATAGAGATAGAGAGAGAGGGAAAGAGAGAATGAGAGAGAGGAATAGAGAGATAGAGAGAGGAATAGAGAGATAGAGAGAGAGGAAGAGAGAGAGGAGAAGAGAGAGAGGAAGAGAGAGGAATAGAGAGATAGAGAGAGAGGAATAGAGAGATAGAGAGAGAGAGAGAGAGGAAGAGAGAGAGGATAGAGAGATAGAGAGAGAGGAAGAGAGAGAGGAATAGAGAGAGGAATAGAGAGATGGAGAGAATAGAGAGAGGAAGAGAGAGTAATAGAGAGAGGAATAGAGAGAGAGAGAGAGAGGATAGAGAGAGAGGAATAGAGAGATAGAGAGATAGAGAGAGAGGAATAGAGAGATAGAGAGAGGAAGAGAGAGGAATAGAGAGAGGAAGAGAGAGAATAGAGAGATAGAGAGAGAGGAAGAGAGAGAGGAATAGAGAGGATAGAGAGAGAGGAATAGAGAGATAGAGAGAGGGATGAGAGAGAGGAATAGAGAGAGAGGATAGAGAGATAGAGAGAGAGGAATAGAGAGGAAGAGAGAGAGGAATAGAGAGAGGAGAGAGAGAGGAATAGAGAGATAGAGAGAGGGAAGAGAGAGAGGATAGAGAGAGAGGAATAGAGAGATAGAGAGAGAGGAATAGAGAGAGGAAGAGAGAGAGAGGAATAGAGAGAGGATAGAGAGAGAGAGAGAGATAGAGAGAGGGAGAGAGAGAGGAATGAGAGAGAGGTATAGAGAGAGGAATAGAGATAGAGAGAGAGGAATAGAGAGAGGAGAGAGAGAGAGGAATAGAGAGCGGGATAGAGAGAGGAATAGAGAGATAGAGAGAGAGGAATAGAGAGAGGGATAGAGAGAGGATAGAGAGAGAGGATAGAGATAGAGGAATAGAGAGAGGAATAGAGAGATAGAGAGAGAGGAATAGAGAGAGAAGAGAGAGAGAGGAATAGAGAGAGGGATAGAGAGAGGAATAGAGAGATATAGAGAGAGGATAGAGAGAGGATAGAGAGAGGAAGAGAGAGAGAATAGAGAGATAGAGAGAGGAAGAGAGAGAGGAATAGAGAGAGGATAGAGAGATAGAGAGAGAGGAATAGAGAGATAGAGAGAGGGGAAGAGAGAGAGGAATAGAGAGAGGAAGAGAGAGAAGAGAGATAGAGAGAGGGATAGAGAGAGAGGAATAGAGAGAGAGGAATAGAGAGAGGGATAGAGAGAGAGGAATAGAGAGATAGAGAGAGGGAAGAGAGAGAGGAATAGAGAGAGGAATAGAGAGATAGAGAGAGAAAGAGAGAGAGAGAGAGGATAGAGAGAGGATAGAGAGAGGAATAGAGAGATAGAGAGAGGATAGAGAGGATAGAGAGAGATAGAGAGAGAGGAATAGAGAGATAGAGAGGGAAGAGAGAGAGGAATAGAGAGAGAGAGAGAGAGAGAGAGATAGAGAGATAGAGAGAGAGAGGGAAGAGAGAGAGGAATAGAGAGAGGAAGAGAGAGATATAGAGAGATAGAGAGAGGGAAGAGAGAGAGGAATAGAGAGAGGGATAGAGAGAGAGGAATAGAGAGATAGAGAGAGAGGAATAGAGAGAGGATAGAGAGATAGAGAGAGAGGAATAGAGAGAGGAAGAGAGAGAGGATAGAGAGAGAGGAATAGAGAGAGGAAGAGAGAGGATAGAGAGAGAGGAATAGAGAGATAGAGAGATAGAGAGAGAGAATAGAGAGATAGAGAGAGGAAGAGAGAGAGGAATAGAGAGAGAAGAGAGAGATATAGAGAGATAGAGAGAGAGGAAGAGAGAGAGGAATAGAGAGAGGATAGAGAGAGAGGATAGAGAGTAGAGAGAGGGAAGAGAGAGAGGAATAGAGAGAGAGAATAGAGAGATAGAGAGAGGAATAGAGAGAGGAAGAGAGAGAGGAATAGAGAGAGGAAGAGAGAGAGAGGAATAGAGAGATAGAGAGAGGGGAAGAGAGAGAGGAATAGAGAGAGAGGAATAGAGAGATAGTGAGAGAGGAATAGAGAGAGTGAAGAGAGAGAGA
>NW_028156973.1:170000-216103 GCF_964263955.1 Coregonus lavaretus | reverse complement strand
AGTTTTGTTGATGACACTGTCAAGGACTAAACACAAATATTTTGGATAAAAGATTGTAGTTTGCTATGTTTGATAATGTAAGAGGTAGAAATGGGTTCTTAGTCACTCAGGACAGGGTTGGGAATAATGCAGGCAGGAGACAGGAATAAGTTCACTTCACTTTATAGAAAATAAACAGCTGGACATCCATCAGGCAGCTTCACTTCAGTAACATCTGAACTACAATGATCTGCCCATGCACATATCCCATAAACCAATATGACAAACACAAATATAATGTTTAAATACATCTAACATCTCTCCCTGTCTTTAAATGAAATGTAAAAACACATAACACATGATATGCTAATATTGTATAATGTACAAATTAAATCTCTCACCTGAACAGATCACATGAAGATAATATTCACCATAACAGTCAGCAGGTACTCTTCGTCTTCCTATGATGTCACACTCTCTAATAGTAGGCTCATCTCCACTGCATCTACTCCATAGTTGGATTCCTCCTCTTCTCTCTTCAACCAGAGGTCCTCTAGATACAGCTACAACATTCCCACAGCCCAGCTCTCTACACACAACCTTAGCCTCTTTCATTCCCCACAACCCAGGACATAGACCTGACCACTCTCCTCTGTAGAAGACTTCCAGTGTCCCAGAGCAGGAAGTGGTCCCATTCACCCGTCTGACTGAGAGTTCAGCTGTAAACAGCAAAAGAGGAAAACACAGTGGTGAGGACAGATTATGACAGGGCTTCTGTTATTCTAACAGCAGTAATGCTTTGTGGTTGACAAGTATTAGTAGTGCCATAAAACAGTACTTGTTATTGGGTTTTAGAATGGTGTGTATGGACACATGAATTTCTCCATGTGGGATAATAAAGTTGACTAATATTGAACTACTATAATCATTGTAGATTTATACTCTACCTACCTGGTGGACTGATGCTTTGAGCCTGGAGATCTGAGGAGAGAGAGGAAGAGAGAGAGAGAGAGAGAGAGAGAGAGAGAGAGAGAGAGAGAGAGAGAGAGAGAGAGAGAGAGAGAGAGAGAGAGGGTAGTCAGAAGATGAGAGAGAGAGAGAAAGAGGCAGAGGTTAAATGAACATCAACATGACCTTTCATGATGTGCTGGGGAAGATAGGCTAATTGTTGGTATAACAACACCCATGTGTACATACACTATAGATGGAAATGTGTAACACTCTTTCCAGATGAGTTTATATCTAATTTATTACTTTTTTTTTAATCTGTTGTTTCAGAGGTCAGGGTCAAGCTGAGTGGAAGAGTAGAAAAGGTTACTGGTTATGATGACATCACTGGTGAGAATTCAGTGATGAAAAGATATTCAGCTGACTGCATGTTAATCTGTCAGCCCTATCTCTTTTGAAATCTCCCTCTCTCTCCTCTCCCTTCTCTCTCCCTCTCTATCTCCCTCTCTCTCCCCTCCCTTCTCTCTCCCTCTCTATCTCCCTCCCCTCCTCTGCCCCCTCCATCCTCTCTCCACCACTCTCTCCTCTGCCCTCCCCACCCCCTCCGCTCTGTCCTCTCTCTCTCTTCCTGACATATAGCATCAGGCCTGTTGAGCTTGACTCAGGTCACAGACCTCTAGCATCTACACCACCCATTCTCCTACACTAACATAAGACCAATATAATATATAATATATACTCTCATTCGTTTACACAGAGACATATATAATCAATTGTTGACACACTGAATATACAACAGTCAGATGAATGACACCATCACAACTTAACTGACATTAGTGCCTGTCCCCAGATGGACAGTTATGCTATAGTAAAGTACATTTACAGGTGATCACATCATTGTCCTGCTTTAAGACAGATTTTTACTGTCTGCTTCCAGTTGGATGTTCTTTTACTAGCCCTGTAAATGATCATATATCTTACAATATCAAATCATATCTCAGTAACTGTCACAAGTGTATATCAGTATAACAGCATCCTACCTGTGCTCCAGAACAGGATCATCAATATCACTGCAGGTATCATATCTGTCTCTAACTGGGGCTCCACTGAGCTATACAAGTCTACTGTCATGAAGAGTGGACTGAAGAGTGGACAATACTGCTAGGCTATATGACTTATATCTCATTAGTTCATTAGGTCTTTGATGTGAGATAAACTTCTTAGCAACTTATCTTGGCTCAGTGGTTGAACCCAGCTAACTACATCAAACTGATCTGTTTTGAAAACCCCCACAGGACACTGCTGACAGAGCAGCAATGTTTCACATAGTGTGTCCTATAATATCACCTCTAACTTTCTACTGCTTGAGTTCACCTCTTCTAGAATATTGGTTAATGTTCCAGCTCCTAAATATAAACAGTACCAGCACCCAAAATGAGTACTGATGAGGTCTCATGTTAGAGCAGGAGAAGGGGGGATGTGGTGTAGAAGCTAGAGGTCTGTTACCCAAGTCAACTCAACAGGCCTGATGCTATATGTCAGGGTCAGGCTGGGCTGGGCCAAGAGTGGAAAAGGTTGCTGGTTATGATGACATCACTGGTGAGAAGTCAGTGATAATAATATATGATCTTTCTCTCCCATCTCTTTCCCCCTTTGTCTGCCTCCCCCTATACTCGCTTCCCCTTCTGCGATGTTAGAAAGACAGACACTCAATACAAAAAGTACTTAAGCTTTCCTTTCCCCGGTGGAGTGGCAGGTTAGGAGAACTAACGTAGCCGGTTAGAATTATTAACGTGGCAGGTTAGGAGAATTAACATGTCAGGTTAGGATAATTAACATGTCAGGTTAGGATAATTAACGTGTCAGGTTAGGATAATTAACATGTCAGGTTAGGATAATTAACGTGGCAGGTTAGGATAATTAACATGTCAGGTTAGGATAATTAACGTGGCAGGTTAGGAGAATTAACATGTCAGGTTAGGATAATTAACGTGGCAGGTTAGGATAATTAACGTGGCAGGTTGTAGGAGTAACCTAGCAGATCAGGATACTGAGGTTAAGATTAGGAAAATAGTTAGGGTTAGGTTTAGATAAAATGCTACAAGGAAGCAGCAAGCAGCCATGCAAAGAATGGTCTTGAGTGGCAACCAATCTGCCCAATTAGCTGTTGTTTCCATACACCCACTTATGTTGAGCCTCCCACTTATTTAGCAACAACCAGGGGTCCTAGTACCCTCTGGTCTCATGAGTCTTCTCAAGGACCCCCTGTGGATAGTCCAAGTACCCACAGGGGTCCTAGTACCCCTGGTTGGGAAACACTGCTAGTGAATAGGGTCCCTTTGTCTTCCTGTCATACAGTTAAATGTCCACTAGATGGTGATGTTTACCCAGTCTGGGCCAGGGTTGCACTACAGAACTAACACTGCTGAACAAGGCCTACGTGGAAAACAAGCCTTTATCAAGGTTATGGGTCCATTCATATCTAGCTAGGCCTGTACTCATTTTTATATAGTATTTTAGATCCTAATTAATAACATTACATGGACAATGGGGAACTGATCCTAGATCAGCAGTACTCCTATTTTTCTCCTGATTGAAATGGTAAAACCTCACCACACGCACATTACGTTAATTATCCTAACCAGCTACATTAGTTCTCCTAACCTGCCACGTTAATGATCCTATCCTGCCATGTTAATTCTCCTAACCTGCTAAGTTAATTATCCTAACCTGCCACGTTAATTATCCTAACCTGCTACACTAATTATCCTAACCACCTAGGTTAGTTATCCTAACCTCCCACGTTAATTATCCTAACCTGCTACATTAGTTGTCCTAACCTCCCACGTTAGTTATTCTAACCTGCTACATTAGTTATCCTAACCTCCCACGTTAATTATCCCAACCTGCTACATTAGTTATCCTAACCTCCCACGTAAATGATCCTAACCTGCTAAGTAAGTTCTCCTAACCTCCGCAGTGGCGTGTATTCATGGATGCCAAAGGAAGCCAGGCTTCCCCAAAAAAATGACCAAGAACAAAACATATAAAATAATGTATCTTTCATCTCTCTGTGTTTTATCATTTTCCTTCAATTAGCAAGAGGCTGAATGTGCCTCACCGGAGAAAGCATTTGAGCGAGTGAAACGGTGCCCCTCTGTCTCTGTATGTGTAGGCCATTCTATCTGATGCTGTCTGGTTAAAAAGAGTATGACATTGCTGCCGCCCTGTAGCATTGAATGCTAACATTTGGCCTCCCTTGATCATAAAAAATTAATTAAAATGCCAATCAGCGTTGAGCTAAAGTGTGAATGGTCCTGAAATAAATCAAATCAAATAACAAATTGCATAATGCATCATTGTTGGGTCAGTGCCACTTAAAAGTAATTTTTCTGAAAATAATGTACGTTTTAAAGTTCATTTCCTTCAATTTGGAACATTTTGCCATGGGGCATAGAGTAAATGTTGCCGTTCTGAAGCAAGTTTGCTGCAATTCTACACATTTTTCCAAAGGGTGGAGGTAAATGTTTGCCTTTTTTAATATGATAACTGATAATCAATGGGCCTCAACCGGGTCGGTAATTCGACCATTCTTACTACAAGACTAATTTACCAATCTAAAGAAAATGTTGCTGACATGGGTTAATTGAGTGACTGCTGATGCACACATTTTGAAATTTCCTAGTGGAGGGGAGAGGGCCCTAGTGGAGCCACCTGGCTGAGAGGGCCCTAGTGGAGCCACCTGGCTGAGAGGGCCCTAGTGGAGCCAGCTGGCTGAGAGGGCTCTAGTGGAGCCACCTGGCTGAGAGGGCCCTAGTGGAGCCACCTGGCTGAGAAGGCCCTAGTGGAGCCAGCTGGCTGAGAGGGCCCTAGTGGAGCCAGTTGGCTGAGAGGGCCCTAGTGGAGCCAGCTGGCTGAGAGGGCCCTAGTGGAGCCAGCTAGTTTATATTTCATTAACAGTGTATTGACCGACGGCCTATACAGGTCAGGACTGATACACTCGTTTTTATTTGTTTATTTGTTTATATAGTTAAATTACTAACATTTCAAATGTCTTTCTCTTTTGAAACTTTTGTGTGTTTAATGTTTACTGTTTGTGATTGTTTATTTCACTTGCTTTGTCAATGGTAACATATGTTTCCCGTGTCAATAAAGCCCCTTTGAATTGAACTGAGAGAGAGAGTGAGAGAGGGGGAGGGCAAAAGAGAGGAGAAATGAACATCAACGTGACCTTTCATGATATGATGGGGAAGATTAGCTTATCGTTGGTATGATGCAACAACACCCATGTGTACACACATTCCCCTTCCGTGGAAAGGTGAACCTCTGTTTGCAGATGAGTTTATATATAATTTAATACCGTTGCGTTTGTCTGTTGTTGACGTCATTCAATTCATAGGTCAGAGGTCAAGCCGAGCCGGACCAAGAGTGGAAGAGTGGAAAAGGTTACTGGTTGTGATGACATCACTGGTTAGAAGTCAGTAATGAAAATATATTCAGTTGACTGCGTGTTAGTCTGTCAGCCCTATCTCTTTTGACATCTCCCTCTCTCTCCTCCTCTTCTCTCTCACTCTCCATCTCCCCTCCCCTCCTCCTCTGTCCTGTAGCCGCAGGAAGTTGTTTGGGGGTGTAGAAATACAGCTAAACCTAGGGTATGGCTAAATGGGGTGTGTAGAAATACAGCTAAACCTAGGGTATGGCTAAATGGGGTGTGTAGAAATACAGCTTAACCTAGGGTATGGCTAAATGAGGTGTGTGTAGAAATACAGCTAAACCTAGGGTATGGCTAAATGGGGTGTGTAGAAATACAACTAAACCTACGGTATGGCTAAATGGGGTGTGTACAAATACAACTAAACCTAGGGTATGGCTAAATGGGGTGTGTAGAAATACAACTAAACCTAGGGTATGGCTAAATGGGGTGTGTACAAATACAACTAAACCTAGGGTATGGCTAAATGGGGTGTGTAGAAATATAGTTAAACCTAGTGTATGGCTAAATGGGGTGTGTTGAAATAGAGCTAAACCTAGGGTATGGCTAAATGGGGTGTATTGACCGATGGCCTATACAGGTCAGGACTGATAAACTCATTTTTATATAGTTAAGAGAGGAGAAATTAACATCAACATAACATTAACATCAACATCATGATGTGATGGGGAAGATAAACTTATCGTTGGTATGGTGCAACAACACCCATGTGTTCACACATTCCCCTTCCATGTGAACCTCTCTTTGCAGATGAGTTTACAGTTTATCTAATTTAATACATCAGCTTTTCCTCAATCGTTCAGTTCCAGAGGTCAGAGGTCAATCTGAGCTGGGCCAATAGTGGAAGAGTGGAAAAGATTACTGGTTAGGATGACATCACTGGTGAGAAGTCAGTTATAAATATATATTTCCCTTTCCTTAATCTTTCTCTCTCCTCCACAAATCTCTATCTCCCCTCCCCTCCCCTCCCCTCCCCTCCCCTCCCCTCCCCTCCCCTCCCCTCCCCTCTCTCTCCACTACGCTCTCCTCCGACCCCCACCCCTCCTCTCATCTCTCGCAGCCCTTTGACATCTCCCTCTCTATCTCCCCTCCCGTCCTCTGTCCCCTCTTCTCTCTCTCCACTACCCTCCCCTCCTCACTCTCTCTCTCTCTCTCTCTCTTCCTGACATATTGCATCAGGCTTGTTGAGCTTGACTCAGTTGACTTGGGTAACAGACCTCTAGCTACCCCCCTTCCTCTTGCTCTATTGAACCTTTAATTAAACCTTTATTTAACTATGGGAGGCCATAGAAAACATAAGACGAATATTAAATAGATACATAATATATACTCTCATTCATTTCCATAGAGACATGTACAATCAATCATTGACACACTGAATATACAACAGTCAGATTGCTGTCACCATCACAACTTAACTGACATTAGTGCCTGTCCCCAGATGGACAATTATGCTATAGTAAAGTACATTTACAGGTGATAACATCATTGTTCTGCTTTGAGACAGATTTTTACTGTCTGCATCCAGTTGTATGTTCTTTTACTAGCCCTGTAAATGATCATATATCTTACAATATCAAATCATATCTCAGTAACTGTCACAAGTGTATATCAGTATAACAGCATCCTACCTGTGCTCCAGAACAAGATCATCAATATCACTGCAGGTATCATATCTGTCTCTAACTGGGCCTCCACTGAGCTATACAAGTCTGCTGTCATGAAGAGTGGACTGAAGAGTGGACAATACTGCTAGGCTATATGACTTCTATCTCATTAGTTCCTTACTTCAATGATGTGAGATAAACTTCTTAGCAAGTTATCTTCGATCAGTAGTTGAACCCAGCTACCTACAGGAAACTGATTTATTTTGAAAACCCCCACAGGAAACTGCTGACAGAGCAGCAAAGTTACACATAGTGTGTGCTTTAATATCACCTCTAACTTTCTACTGCTTGAGTTCACCTCTTATAAGTGTATACTGGGCAACTTTAATAACGTCTGGATGCCTTATATGGAAGTCTGTATTGCCCACGTCATGTTTTCAATAGCTGCTGTGTTGCTCCGTCCTGCCCTGGGGGTCTGCCGTCCTGTGAGTTGTCCCTCTGGCCTTGGCCTAACACACCTGAAACCAATAATGAATGTTTCACTAAGACCCTAAAGCTGAGTGGGGTGTGTTGGGTTGGGGCGCTGCAGGGCCGTGGACCCCTAGGGACAGGACAGGGTGACCCAGCTATATTGTGTGGATGTAAAAAAAAGCTCTACAGTATTACTAGGCCATATGAGATGAATTATATGACTGTCACACAGTACACGCTTTAAGATTTTGTTGTTCTAGGCTACCTGGCTAAAATGCTTGCTCGCTAGCCTAACTTCCTTTCAAGGGCAACGTTAGCTAGTTAACATTAGCATACTACATCTAGCTAAATGTTGAACTTCCATCCTCTCAGCCTAGGTGCACAATGTATGAATTTATGGTTGTATCAGAATCACCATTATAATCAGGTAGAGGTGGAGGTGGAGGTGGAGGAGGAGGAGGAGGAGGAGGAGGAGGAGGAGGAGGAGGAGGAGGAGGAGGAGGGGATTAGGAGGAGGAGGAGGAGGAGGAGGAGAGGAAGAGGAAGAGGAGGAGGAGGAGGTGGAGAGGAGGAGGAAGAGGAGGAGGAGGAGGAGGAGGAGGAGAGGAGAGGGGAGGAGGAGGAGGAGGAGGAGGAGGAGGAGGAGGAGGAGGAGGAGGAGGAGAGGAGGAGGAGAGGAGGAGGAAGAGAAGGAGGAGGAGGAGGAGGAGAGGGGAGGAGGAGGGGATGAGGTGGAGGAGGAGGAGGAGGAGGAGGAGGAGGAGGAGGAGGAGGAGGAGAGGAGGAAGACAGAGAACAAGGAGAGTAATCTCTGATGAAAGAGTGTGGGGTGACTGTGGTGGACCATGTGGTTTGGCTTCCAGAGGCAGTTTGGAACTCGGTAGTGAGTGTTGCAACCTGGGACAGACCATTTTTACATGTTACGAGATTCAGCACTCGGCGGTCCCGTTCTGTGAGATTGTGTGGCCTACCACTTCGTGGCTGAGCCGTTGTTGCTCCTAGATGTTTCCACATCACAACGGATTTGTTTTGAAAACCCCCACAGGAAACTGCTGACAGAGCAGCAATGTTTCACATAGTGTGTCCTATAATATCACCTCTAACTTTCTACTGCTTGAGTTCACCTCTTATAGAATATTGGTTAATGTTCCAGCACCTAAATATAAACAGTACCAGCACCCAAAATGAGTACTGATGAGGTCTCATGTTAGAGCAGGAGAAGGGGGGATGTGGTGTAGAAGATAGAGGTCTGTTACCCAAGTCAACTCAACAGGCCTGATGCTATATGTCAGGGTCAGGCTGGGCTGGGCCAAGAGTGGAAAAGGTTACTGGTTATGATGACATCACTGGTGAGAAGTCAGTGATAATAATATATTCTCTCTCTCTCCCATCTCTCGCTCTCCTCCCTCTCTCCTCCCCTTTCCCTCCCCCTTTCTCTCTATCCTTCCCCTCCTCAAATGTATATTATATAATATAAGGAGAGGGGGGAGAGGGGTAGAGAGGGAGAAGAGGAGAGGGGGAGAGAGGGAGAAGAGGAGAGGGGGAGAGGGGGTACTGTTCGTTCCACCCGTGGGACTATACCTTCTGTTATCAAGTGGGAGTTTCCACCATATTTAGTATACCAGTCATTTCAGTTTAGGGAAGTGAACAAGTGCACACTTTAAGAGAAAGGAGACATAATTGGGACAATGCATCGTTCTAGACTACAGTCATGCGTCTGTGACACCAGATTATCACCTAGTGGCCATAAGAGGAACTGTCCTGTCAGTATGTTTTTACTGCTGTCTCAAAACAACACATGACCTGCATACATGATATGATTCATGTGTGAGTACTAAAAGCATATGAATATAGTATATTATATTCTAGTATATTTATTATATATGTGGGTCTGATAAGTAAACACTCTTAATGTTTGCTGTTTTATCACTAAGAAGAACATTGGGCACTATGTAACCAAACACATGTGGAACCTCATGATATGAGAGATAAGAAGTGTTTAAAAAGGTGAGTCCTGAACCCTGTAGACTACTACACTACTTCTGAAGAAGACCAGACTCCTTTCAGAATGAAGACTGCTATTGTTCTGACGGTGTTGCTGTTGGGTCATGGCTAGAAAGGATCCAGCTTTTGTCAGATTAACGTCAGATTTGACTTTTCGTAGCAGGTTAGGAGAATTTGTGCAGCAGTTTAGGAGAATTAACGTAGCAGGTTAGGATAATTAGGTTAAAGTTAGGAAAAGGGTTAGGATTAGCTAAAATGCCTCAACAAAAAATATACTTTTGACATTAATTTGACAAAATCTGGATCCCTAATTGCCATGTAGTCCTCTGTAGCTCAATTGGTAGAGAGCATGGCGCTTTTAATGCCAGGGTAGTGAGTGTTTTGAGTTTTGAGTATCTGAGATGTAGTTTCATCATACGTGTGTTAACAATTGGGGAAAACTGTAATGGTTAATCACTTAACCGTTTGGTAATGCTATATATTTTAAACTGGTTTGTCGACTATATATGGATTTAGAGAACTACAGAAATTAAATCTGTTTGTAAAGTATAAACATTTAAATTACATGTATTATACACGATGAACATACATAATGACTACTCATTATTACTAATTGATTTCACATAGTGGGAACCACAATTAGTCACCATATAAAAGGGGGTGTGAACACTTCCAATGTCTTTCAATATGGAGCAGGATAGACAGCAAGGGAGAGGAAGACACCAAAGAGCTGGTGGACAAGAGTCCCATCAGAGAGGAGGACAAGGGGCCCGTCAGAGAGGTGGACATGGGCCCCGTCAGAGAGGAGGACATGGGCCCCGTCAGAGAGGTGGACATGGGCCCCGTCAGAGAGGAGGACATGGGCCCCGTCAGAGAGGAGGACATGGGCCCCGTCAGAGAGGTGGACATGGGCCCCATCAGAGAAGAGGACAAGGGCCCCATCAGAGAGGAGGACAAGGGGCCCGTCAGAGAGGTGGACAAGAGCCCCATCAGAGAGGAGGACAAGGGGCCCGTCAGAGAGGTGGACATGGGCCCCGTCAGAGAGGAGGACATGGGCCCCGTCAGAGAGGTGGACATGGGCCCCGTCAGAGAGGAGGACATGGGCCCCGTCAGAGAGGAGGACATGGGCCCCGTCAGAGAGGTGGACATGGGCCCCATCAGAGAGGAGGACATGGGCCCCGTCAGAGAGGTGGACATGGGCCCCGTCAGAGAGGAGGACATGGGCCCCGTCAGAGAGGAGGACATGGGCCCCGTCAGAGAGGTGGACATGGGCCCCATCAGAGAATAGGACAAGGGCCCCATCAGAGAGGAGGACAAGGGGCCCGTCAGAGAGGTGGACAAGAGCCCCATCAGAGAGGAGGACAAGGGGCCCGTCAGAGAGGTGGACATGGGCCCCGTCAGAGAGGAGGACATGGGCCCCGTCAGAGAGGTGGACATGGGCCCCATCAGAGAAGAGGACAAGGGCCCCATCAGAGAGGAGGACAAGGGGCCCGTCAGAGAGGTGGACAAGAGCCCCATCAGAGAGGAGGACAAGGGGCCCGTCAGAGAGGTGGACATGGGCTCCGTCAGAGAGGTGGACATGGGCCCCGTCAGAGAGGAGGACATGGGCCCACGTCATAGAGGAGGACATGGGCCCCATCAGAGAAGAGGACAAGGGCCCCATCAGAGAGGAGGACAAGGGGCCCGTCAGAGAGGTGGACATGGGCCCCGTCAGAGAGGAGGACATGGGCCCCGTCAGAGAGGAGGACATGGGCCCCGTCAGAGAGGAGGACATGGGCCCCATCAGAGAGGAGGACATGGGGCCCATCAGAGAGGAGGACATGGGCCCCATCAGAGAGGAGGACAAGGGGCCCGTCAGAGAGGAGGACATGGGCCCCGTCAGAGAGGAGGACATGGGCCCCATCAGAGAGGAGGACATGGGCCCCGTCAGAGAGGAGGACATGGGACCCGTCAGAGAGGTGGACATGGGCCCCGTCAGAGAAGAGGACATGGGCCCCGTCAGAAAAGAGGACAAGGGGCCCGTCAGAGAGGTGGACATGAGCCCCATCAGAGAGGAGGACAAGGGGCCCGTCAGAGAGGAGGACAAGGGGCTCATCAGAGAGGTGGACATGGGCCCTGTCAGAGAGGTGGACAAGGGGCCCCGTCAGAGACGAGGACAAGGGTCCCGTCAGAGAGGAGGACATGGGCCCCATCAGAGAGGAGGACAAGGGGCCCGTCAGAGAGGAGGACATGGGCCCCATCAGAGAGGAGGACATGGGCCCCGTCAGAGAGGAGGACAAGGGGCCCGTCAGAGAGGAGGACAAGGGGCCCGTCAGAGAGGTGGGCATGTGCCCCGTCAGAGAGGAGGACATGGGCCCCGTCAGAGAGGAGGACATGGGGCCCGTCAGAGAGGTGGACATGGGCCCCGTCGAGAGGTGGACAATGGGCCCCGTTAGAGAGGAGGACAAGGGGCCCGTCAGAGAGGAGGACATGGGCCCCGTCAGAGAGATGAGGACATGGGCCCCGTCAGAGAGGAGGACATGGGCCCCGTCAGAGAGGAGGACATGGGCCCCGTCAGAGAGGAGGACAAGGGGCCCGTCAGAGAGGAGGACAAGGGGCCCGTCAGAGAGGTGGACATGAGCCCCATCAGAGAGGAGGACAAGGGGCCCGTCAGAGAGGAGGACAAGGGGCTCATCAGAGAGGTGGACATGGGCCCTGTCAGAGAGGTGGACAAGGGGCCCCGTCAGAGACGAGGACAAGGGGCCCGTCAGAGAGGAGGACAAGGGGCCCGTCAGAGAGGTGGACAAGAGCCCCATCAGAGAGGAGGACAAGGGGCCCGTCAGAGAGGTGGACATGGGCTCCGTCAGAGAGGTGGACATGGGCCCCGTCAGAGAGGAGGACATGGGCCCCGTCATAGAGGAGGACATGGGCCCCATCAGAGAAGAGGACAAGGGCCCCATCAGAGAGGAGGACAAGGGGCCCGTCAGAGAGGTGGACATGGGCCCCGTCAGAGAGGAGGACATGGGCCCCGTCAGAGAGGAGGACATGGGCCCCGTCAGAGAGGAGGACATGGGCCCCATCAGAGAGGAGGACATGGGGCCCATCAGAGAGGAGGACATGGGCCCCATCAGAGAGGAGGACAAGGGGCCCGTCAGAGAGGAGGACATGGGCCCCGTCAGAGAGGAGGACATGGGCCCCATCAGAGAGGAGGACATGGGCCCCGTCAGAGAGGAGGACATGGGACCCGTCAGAGAGGTGGACATGGGCCCCGTCAGAGAAGAGGACATGGGCCCCGTCAGAGAGGAGGACAAGGGGCCCGTCAGAGAGGTGGACATGAGCCCCATCAGAGAGGAGGACAAGGGGCCCGTCAGAGAGGAGGACAAGGGGCTCATCAGAGAGGTGGACATGGGCCCTGTCAGAGAGGTGGACAAGGGGCCCCGTCAGAGACGAGGACAAGGGGCCCGTCAGAGAGGAGGACATGGGGCCCGTCAGAGAGGAGGACATGGGCCCCATCAGAGAGGAGGACAAGGGGCCCGTCAGAGAGGAGGACATGGGCCCCGTCAGAGAGGAGGACATGGGCCCCGTCAGAGAGGAGGACAAGGGGCCCGTCAGAGAGGAGGACAAGGGGCCCGTCAGAGAGGTGGGCATGTGCCCCGTCAGAGAGGAGGACATGGGCCCCGTCAGAGAGATGAGGACATGGGCCCCGTCAGAGAGGAGGACATGGGCCCCGTCAGAGAGGAGGACATGGGCCCCGTCAGAGAGGAGGACATGGGCCCCGTCAGAGAGGAGGACATGGGCCCCGTCAGAGAGGTGGACATGGGCCCCGTCAGAGAGGAGGACATGGGCCCCGTCAGAGAGGAGGACAAGGGGCCGGTCAGAGAGGAGGACATGGGCCCCATCAGAGAGGAGGACATGGGTCCCGTCAGAGAGGTGGACATGGGCCCCATCAGAGAGGAGGACAAGGGGCCCGTCAGAGAGGAGGACAAGGGGCCCGTCAGAGAGGTGGACATGGGCCCCGTCAGAGAGGAGGAGTCATGGTGTAACTGGCTGAGATTCTCCCAGAGAGAAATATTTCATTTTTCATCTTTCATACTCCCACCAATCTGCAGTGAAGAAAGTACAGGTAAAGTTTCCCCGAGGTACAGATCTAGGATCAGCTTCTCCTCCCCCAATCCTAACCTTATCCATTAGTGGGGGAAATGCAAAACTAACCCAAGATCAGCCTGTAGGGAAAACTTCACCCTATATTCAATGGTACCCTGTTCCCTATATAGAGCACTCACTACTATTGACCAGGGCCCACGGGGCTATACACTATACAGCTAAATGCTAATAGGACACTATACAGCTAAATGCTAATAGGACACTATACAGCTAAATGCTAATAGGACACTATACAGCTAAATGCTAATAGGACACTATACAGCTAAATGCTAATAGGACACTATACAGCTAAATGCTAATAGGACACTATACAGCTAAATGCTAATAGGACACTATACAGCTAAATGCTAATAGGACACTATACAGCTAAATGCTAATAGGACACTATACAGCTAAATGCTAATAGGACACTATACAGCTAAATGGAGGAACTAATGACATTGGTATAATTGAACATTTATGTCCCACAACATCTAATCTGTCTTTGTTTTAAGAATTTAAAAACAAAACATGCTGTTGAAAAGACTATCAAAAGGTGTGTGTGTGTGTGTGTGTGTGTGTGTGTGTGTGTGTGTGTGTGTGTGTGTGTGTGTGTGTGTGTGTGTGTGTGTGTGTGTGTGTGTGTGTGTGTGTGTGTGTGTGTGTGTGTGTGTGTGTGTGTGTGTGTGTGTGTGTGTGTGTGTGTGTGTGTGTGTGTGTTAGTGCTGAGCAATTAGTGCTTTTTGAGGTCTGTTCAGTTTCGGTTCAATTACAAAAAAAATAATAACGGTTTTCGAATTCAATAATTTAAAAAAACATGTAATGCATTATGAAATAATTTAAATTAAATGGTTTTAGAGCTTTTTAATGGACATTTCAAAGCCAAAAACAGTGAACATTCAATTGCCAAAACATATAAAATATTCCATTGTCCCTGTCAGGTCCACACTGGGTAGTGATCAATAGAAAAATAGGATATCACTGTGAAATAATCAATTATTTCAGTTGTGTATGTGTTCCCCATACTGTACTGTCTTTTGTCATCCTATTTAGCTAGCATGTCTAAGTATACTGCACAACCGTCTGAACAAATCATTTTACTAGTTCTTCAGAGTAGATGAGGTCTATTTTCACCAACTGTCTCTGTCCCTCTCGTAGTTGTGTTGTGTACATTCCTCTGTCATGTGGTCTGTGTGTATCTAACCTAACGTAGCAGGTGTAAAAGTGTATCCACCCGTCCAGAGATCTGTATATAGTGACAAGATGCTCATGTCTATGCCCCTAACAATGGGAGTCGTTGTCCTGTGTGAGCGATATTCAGACCACCTCCAGTTGCATTAAAAAGCTGTTATTGTGATATGAAGATGCAGAATTCTGCCTCTGACATTCTTCTGCTGCTCTGCCTGTCTGTCTGCCTGCCTGCCTGCCTGCCTGCCTGCCTGTCTGTCGGAGAGGTCACTAAGGGTCAAGGTGCTGAACCTCTGGGCTGAGCTGATGTCTGGTGTCACTGATGGAATCACTAATGATCAATAACCCCTTGACCACTGTGAAATAAAAAACTGGAGGGGAAATCACACAAGACTGAGTTTATTAAAAGCATTCAGTGATTACATGGCAGTTTAGAGAGCAACAGGTCTTTATCTGGAAAGGGTAAATAACATAACAACAAAACATTATCTGAACTCACATCAACTATCCACTGAGTGTACAAAACATTAGAAACATCTTCCTAATATTGAGTTTCACCCCCACTTTTGCCCTCAGAACAGCCTCAATTTGTCGGGGCACGGACTCTACAAGGTGTCGAAAACGTTCCACAGGGAAGCTGGCCCATGTTGATTCCAATGCTTCCCACAGTTTTGTCAAGTTGGCTGGATGTCCTTTGGGTGGCGGACCATTCTTGATACACACGGCAATCTGTTGAGCATAAAAAACCCAGCAGCGTTGCAGTTCTTGACACACTCAAACCGGTTTGCCTGGCCCCTACTACCATACCCTGTTCAAAGACATTTAAATCTGTTGTCTTGACGATTCACCCTCTGAATGGAACACATACACAATCCATGTGTCAATTATCTCAAGCCTTAAAAATCATTTTTTTAAAACTGTCTCCTCCCCTTCAGCTACACTGATTAAAGTGGATTTAACAAGTGACATCAATAACGCTTCATAGCTTTCACCCAGATTCAACTGGTCAGTCTATGTCTGGGAAAGAGCAGGTGTTCTTAATGTTTTGTATACTCAGTGTAGAATTAGCACTTGTCAACAATAACTTTAATGTCATTGATATAATACAAAACAATATTCATTTACGTTACTTATTGATTGATTGATTGATTTGTACAACACCATCTATTGTATATCAGACCTGCACTAAGTACTATACTTTCTCTGTAACCCACAGATCATAAGAGAATAACATCATTATCTCTATATACTACTAACATCATAACAATAATCTACATCCTAATCAATACCATAACATTTATAATCAATAACATCTTGAGAGGTAAACAACACAACAAACCCCAACAATAAACCAAAATGACTTGAGAAAAAGTTGAGCCATTTACATTTGAGTCATTTAGCAGACGCTCTTATCCAGAGCGACTTACAGTTAGTGAGTGCATACATTATTTTATTTTTTTTCATACCCCCCATGGGAATCAAACCCACAACCCTGGCGTTGCAAACGCCATGCTCTACTAACTGAGCTACATCCCTGCGAGCCATTCCCTCCCCTACCCTGGACGACGCTGGGCGCCGCCCCATGGGTCTCCCGGTCACGGCCGGCTACGACAGAGCCTGGATTCGAACCAGGATCTCTAGACCACTGCGCCACTGAGGAGTGACCCCTTTATTTAAGTATGAACAGATGATTATAATAATACATGGACTAATAATGGAAACACTTCAAGATAAAGAATCTAAGAGAAACACTAAATAAGATAAAGACATAAAGACAAAAGCAAAAAACTATAAATTCTGTAACACAAAACAAACGTAATTGAGCTACTCTCTAAAAATAATTAAAACCCCATGTTACCAAAACCCCATGTTACCAAAACCCCATGTTACCAAAACCCCATGTTACCCAAACCCCATGTTACCATAACCCCATGTTACCAAACCCTATATTACCAAAACCCCATGTTACCCAAACCCCATGTTACCAAAACCCCATGTTACCAAACCCCATGTTACCAAAACCCCATGTTACCAAAACCCCATGTTACCAAAAACCCATGTTACCAAAACCCCGTGTTACCCAAAACCCCATATTACCCAATCCCCATGTTACCCAATCCCCATGTTACCCAAAACCCCATGTTACCCAAACCACAAGTTACCCAAACCCCATGTTACCAAACCCCATGTTACCATCCCCATGTTACCCAAACCCCATGTTACCATAACCCCAAGTTACCGAAACCCCATGTTACCAAAACCCCATGGTCCCCTGGTAGCAAACAACTAACTAAAAGGAATAATGGTGGTTGCAGTCACTCCTTTTAGATTTCTTCCAAGGTTATAAAAAGATAAAGTAATTCTGAACATGTTATTAAAATTAGAACCACTTAAGGTTTGCCGCCACATTTTAAACACCAGTCCACTGCTGACCATAGATTTAAAACACAAAACTGACCTAAGATCAGCATGTAGGGTCAGCATCATTCTACTCCTACTCAGTCCCCTGGGCTGCTCTCTCCTCTCCCGGTCCAGCTTCAGCTCTGGAGCTCAGAGAGACCATCTCCATGGCATTGACATAATGATCCATGCTGCTCACCCTGTTCACTCTCTTCTGCCTCCTGGTGGTCTAGGGAGACACAGCACCAAGAGTCAGACATTTCAAATCAAATCAAATGTATTTGTCCCAGATTTGCAGGTGTTATCGAAGGTGCAGCGAAATGCTTGTATTTCTAGCTCCAACAGGGCAGTAATACCTAGCAACAAAATAAATAATCACATAATCCAGAAAAATACAATAAATAAAGAAATCAGTGTCAGAGTCTGGAATAAAAATATATATATACTGTAAATATGTGTTCCTAATGTTTGGTATACTCAGTGTATATATACATATAATGGTGTGTAAAGACAGTATGTGGATAGAAAAAGTGTGTACAGCAGTATTTATATAGGATGAGCCATGACTAGAATACAGTATATACAGTGCTTTCGGAAAGTACTAAGACCCCTTGACTTGTTCCACATTTTGTTACGTTACAGCCTTATTCTAAAATTGATTAAATTGTTTTTTTTCTTCATCAATCTACACACAATACCCCATAATAACAAAGCAAAAACTGATTTTTAGACATTTAGCAAATGTATTAAAATAAGAAATGGAAATATCACATTTACATAAGTATTCAGACCCTTTACTCAGTACTTTGTTGAAGCACCTTTGGCAGCGATTACAGCCTTGATTCTTCTTGGGTATGAAGCTACAAGCTTGGCACACCTGTATTTGGGGAGTTTCTCCCATTCTTCTCTGCAGATCCTCTCAAGCTCTGTCAGGTTGGATGTGGAGCATCACTGCATAGCCATTTTCAGGTCTCTCCAGAGATATTAGATCCGGTTCAAGTCCAGGCTCTGGCTGGGCCACTCAAGGACATTCAGAGACTTTCATGAAGGATCTCTCTGTACTTTGCTCTGTTCATCTTTCCCAGTTTTGATGCACCTGTTGTACTGTCTCCTCCTTCTAGATGGTAGTGGGGTGAACAGGCTGTGGCTCGGGTGGCTGAGGTCCTTGATGATCTTCCTGGCTTTCCTGTGACACCGGGTGCTGTAGATGTCCTGGAGGGCAGGCAGTGTGCCCCTGGTGATGTGTTGGGATGATCGCGCCACCCTCTGGAGAGCCCTGAGGATGCATTCTGTGCAGTTGCACACCAGGCGGTGATACAGCTCGACAAGATGCTCTCAGTGGTGCATCTGTAGAAGTTCATGAGGATCTTAGGGGCCAAACCAAATTTCTTCAGCCTCCTGAGGTTGAAGAGGTGCTGTTGCGCCTTCTTCACCACACTGTCTGTGTGAAGGGACCATTTCAGGTTGTCAGTGATGTGCACGCCGAGGAACTTGAAGCCTTTTCACCCTCTCCGCTGTGGCCCCGTTGATGTGGATGGGGGCGTGCTCCCTCTGCTGTCTCCTGAAGTCCACGATCAACTCCTTCATTTTGTTGACGTTGAGCGAGAGGTTATTTTCCTGGCACCACTCCGCCAGGGCTCTCACCTCCTCCCTGTAGGCTGTCTCGTTGTTGTTGATAATCAGGCCTACCACTGTTGTGTCATCAGCAAACTTGATGATTGAGTTGGAGACGTGCGTGGCCACACCGTCACTGGTAAACAGGGAGTACAGGAAGGGGCTGAGCACGCACCCCTATGGGCCCCCGTGTTGAGGATCAGGGTGGCAGAGGTGTTGCTGCCTACCTTCACCACACGCGTCGGTGGCACTGTGTTATCCTCAATGCGGGAGAAGAAGGTGTTTATCTTGTCCGGGAGCGAGGCGTCGGTGTCCCATACGTGGCTAGCTTTCCCTTTATAATCTGGGATTGTCTGGAGTCCCTGCCACATACGTCTCGTGTATGAGCCGTTGAATTGCTCATACTTTGTCCCTGTACTGTCGTTGTGCCTGTTTGATACACATCCATGTTCACAGTCACCTTGCCACTGGTGTCTCTCTCTCTCTCTGTCTCGTTCTCTCCCCCCCTCGTTCTCTCCCTCTCGTTCTCTCCCCCTCTCGTTCTCTCCCCCTCTCGTTCTCTCCCCCTCTCGTTCTCTCCCTCTCGTTCTCTCCCCCTCTCGTTCTCTCCCCCTCGTTCTCTCCCCCTCGTCCTCTCCCCCTCTCGTTCTCTCCCCCTCTCGTTCTCTCCCCCTCTCGTTCTCTCCCCCTCGTTCTCTCCCCCCCTCGTTCTCTCCCCCTCTCGCTCTCTCCCCCCCTCGTTCTCTCCCCCCTCGTTCTCTCCCTCTCGTTCTCTCCCCCTCTCGTTCTCTCCCCCTCTCGTTCTCCCCCTCGTTCTCTCCCCCTCTCGTTCTCTCCCCCTCTCGTTCTCTCCCCCTCGTTCTCTCCCCCTCTCGTTCTCTCCCCCTCGTTCTCTCCCCCCCTCATTCTCTCTCCCCTCGTTCTCCCCCTCTCGTTCTCTCCCCCTCGTTCTCTCCCCCTCTTGTTCTCTCCCCCCCTCGTTCTCTCCCCCTCGTTCTCTCCCCCTCTCGTTCTCTCCCCCCCTCGTTCTCTCCCTCTCGTTCTCTCCCTCTCGTTCTCTCCCCCTCTCGTTCTCTCCCCCTCTCGTTCTCTCCCCCTCTCGTTCTCTCCTCCTCTCGTTCTCTCCCCCTCGTTCTCTCCCCCCCTCGTTCTCTCCCTCTCGTTCTCCCCCTCTCGTTCTCCCACTCTCGTTCTCTCCCCCTCTCGTTCTCCCCCTCTCGTTCTCTCCCCCTCTCGTTCTCTCCCCCTCGTTCTCTCCCTCTCGTTCTCTCCCCCTCGTTCTCTCCCTCTCGTTCTCTCCCTCGTTCTCGTTCTCTCATAATCAGTACAGTACTGAAGAACAAACCCAAGATAGTGCAACACAAGTCAAAGATACACATCTGGTTAATCACACACCTTAAACACAGATATAGACCAATGTAGAATCTGAACCCTGCTCATAGACACAAACATTTAAATGACTTGTAACGTCTGAGTAAATGTATTTACCTTGTAGTACAGGTAGAAGGTGGTGATGGCTGTCAGTAGGATCAGCAGCACTACAACGTGTCTGATGATGAAGGCTGGCAGAGGAGAGGCTGCAAACAGAAACACCTTTGATGAGGGGACTGATTATCATCACATAGATCTGTGGGAAATCTGTCAATGACAAAGTTATAAGTCTGGATCATGTTCAGTTACCTGTGACGGTGAGGGAGAGGAGCTCACTCTCAGAGGAGAAGTTATGAGAGAAAACATAATTGTCATAAACACAGCTGTAGTTCCCTTGGTGGGAGCCATCTGCAGCAGGGAAGAGGAAGGCAGCAGAGTGATTGACAGCTGGCTGGGTCTGGGTTCTGTTGGAGCCGGTGAACGTGAGGAGGAAGGAGCCTCCTGGGTACTGTGGCTGAGTGGAGCAGGTGATGGTGAAGCTGTAGCCCCTAAAAACTTCGGGCCCCTGCTGGCCCCTGGAGACCCCTCCCATTGAGTCAGTCAGGAAGATATCAGGCTGGACCAGGAGATCTGTAACAATAAAAGAGAACAAGAAAAACCTCTTCAACTAGTTTCCTATAGATATGACAATAACATCAGCATGTAACAGTGCTAGCCACCCTCCCTCACAGGGCAACATGAGTAGTGGGCCTACAGTCACTGAGACAACATATGTTGATGTCAGGCTGAAGCAGGACATCTGGAACAAGAGGAGAGAAAAAGAAAACGTAGCTCCTCAACTACTTTCCTCATTTAGATATGACAATAACATGACATGTGACAGTGGCAGTGAGTAGAGACGTTCACTGAGATAACACTCAAATACAAAAGCATTCTGGGATATTTAAGTTGTATTTGATTCCTACTTGACTGAGTGATTTATTTTGCAGACTTACAAGCAAACAGTCATCATTAGAGGGGCAGAGGAAGTTGAATGAATAAAGGGAATCAGTGGAATATAATGATCATATATTGATATTTCCTGAGCAGATCACTTATGTGGCCTACCACTTCGTGGCTGAGCCAATGTTGCTCCTAGACGCCACGTCGAAAGTCACTGAGCTCTTCAGTAAGGCCACACAAGCTACTACCAATGGTGGTCTGTGGATTGTATGGCTTTGTGTGATCGATCCTATACACCTGTCAGCAACAGGTATGGCTGAAATAGCTGAATCCACTACATATACATTTTAGTCATTTAGCAGACGCTCTTATCCAGAGTGACTTACAGTTAGTGAGTGCATACATTATTTTTTCATCCCTGCCGGCCATTCCCTCCCCTACCCTGGACGACACTGGGCCAATTGTGCGCCGCCCCATGGGTCTCCCGGTTGGAGCCGGCTACGACAGAGCCTGGATTCGAACCAGGATCTCTAGTGGCACAGCTAGCACTGCGATGCAGTGCCTTAGACCACTGCATTTTTGGCCATAAAGTGTAGCTTGTTATTACCTGAGCAGATCACTGTGAATCCAAGAAAGAGATCATAAGTTGAATACGATGTCCCACACTCCCTCAGTGAAGACTCAGACCCAGAACAGTCAACTCTAAACCCTCTAGTGGTGTTTCCAGGTAGTACTGAAACAGTGGAGCCACAACCCAGCTTTCTACACACTACTGCAGCTATAGCCTTGGCCCAGCCTGCAGCTCCCACAGTCCTCCACTCTCCCTCGTCGTACTGCTCCACTCCACCAGCACAGCGACTGCCTCCTCCCACCAGCCTCACATCATCAGGCTCTGAGAAAAGAAGAGAGAGAGACAGTAATCTTACTATTTTCTCACTAAAACACACCTATATTGCCTCTCATATTCTTCACTCCATGTGAGAAACAATGTTGATTGAGTGACAAACTGTTTCTTACCTGAGCAGGTGAGTCCAACAGCATTACCAGGTAGGCAGGTGTTGTTTTTTCTGTCTGAGGTGTCACAGTCCAGGAGAAGAGACTCATTGCCTTTACACTGGAACTCTTTATCCCAGGTCTGACCCTCACCTTCTCCATAGAGCCCCCCCTGTAGAGCTGCAGGAGCCCCACAGCCAAGCTCCCCACAGACTACCTCTGCATCCTGCTGGTCAAAGTCAGCTTCACACACTGAGGCCCAGGACTGACTGGACTGATTGGACTTCACCTCCAGTCTACCAGAGCAGACACCAGCTCCATCCACAAGCTGCACAGACTCTGGAGAAAAAGAGTTGGTTGAACATTCAATCCGTTTTGTTGATGACACTGTCAAGGACTAAACACAAATATGTTGGATAAAAGATTGTAGGTTGCTATGTTTGATACTGTAAGAGGTAGAAATGGGTTCTTAGTCACTCAGGACAGGGTTGGGAATAATGCAGGCAGGATACAGGAATAAGTTCACTTCACTTTATAGAAAATAAACAGCTGGACATCCATCAGGCAGCTTCACTTCAGTAACATCTGAACTACAATGATCTACCCATGCACATCTCCCATAAATGAATATGACAAACACAAATATAATGTTTAAATACATCTAACATCTCTCCCTCTCTTTAAATGAAATGAAAAACACATAAAACATGACACATGTAAATCTTGTATAATGTACCAATTAAATATCTAAATATTACCAGTCTCTTACCTGAACAGATCACATTATGATAATATCCACCAGAAGAGACACCAGGTCCTCCTCCACCGGTGTAACACTCTCTAATTGTAGACTCATTTCCACTGCACATACTCAATAATTTGATTGTTCTTCTTCCATCTTCAACCAGAGGTCCTCTAGATTCAGCTATAGCATTCCCACAGCCCAGCTCTCTACACACAACCTTAGCATCTTTCATCTTACTCCCAAACCAAGGACGTAGACCAAACCACTCTCCTTTATAAAATACTTCCACTGTCCCAGAGCAGGAAGTGGTCCCATTCACCAGTCTGACTGATTCTTCAGCTGTAAACAGCAGAGAGGAAAACACAGTGGTGAGGACAGATTATGACAGGGCTTCTGTTATTCTAACAGCAGTAATGCTTTGTGGTTGACAAGTATTAGCAGTTCCATAAAACAGTACTTGTTATTGGATTTTAGAATGGTGTGTATCGACCCATGAATTTCTCCATGTGGGATAATAAAGTTGACTAATATTGAACTGCTATAATCACTGTAGATTTATACTCTACCTACCTGGTGGACTGATGCTTTGAGCCTGGAGATCTGAAGAGAGAGAGGAAGAGAGAGAGAGAGAGAGAGAGAGAGAGAGAGAGAGACAGAGGAGAGAGAGAGAGAGAGAGAGAGAGAGAGGCAGAGGTTAAATGAACATCAACATGACCTTTCATGATGTGATGGGGAAGATAGGCTTATCGATGGTATGATGCAACAACACACGTGTGTACATACACTATAGATACAAAAGTATGTGGACACCCCTTCAAATTAGTGGATTCTATTTCAGCCACACCCCTTCCTGACAGGTGTATAAAATCGAGCACACAGCCATGCAATCTCCATAGACAAACATTGGCAGTAGAATGGCCCATACTGAAGACCTCATTGACTTTCAACGTGGCACCGTCACAGGATGCCACCTTTCCAACAAGTAATTTAGTAAAATGTCTGCCCTGCTGGAGCTGCCTCGGTCAACTGTAAGTTCTGTTATTGTGAAGGGAAACGTCTAGGAGCAACAACGGCTCAGCGTGAAGTGGTAGGCCACACAAGCTCACAGAACGGGACCGCCGAGTGCTGAAGAGGGTAGCGTGTAAAAACCGTCTGTCCTCGGTTGCAACACTCACTACGAGTTCCAGACTGCCTCTGGAAGCAACGTCAGCACAAGAACTGTTAGTCGGGATCTTCATGAAATGGGTTTCCATGGTTGAGCAACCGAACAAAAGCCAAAGATCACCATGAGCAATGCCAAGCATCGGCTGGAGTGGTGTAAAGCCCACCGCCATTGGACTCTGGAGCATTGAAAACGCGTTCTCTGGAGTGATGAATCACACTTCACCATCTGGCAGTCCAAAGGAAAAAATCCATGCAGCAATGTATATTTAACATTACCTCACTAATGCTCTTGTGGCTGAATGGAAGCAGGTCACCGCAGCAATGTTCCAACATCTAGTGGAAAGCCTTCTCTGAACAGTGGAGGCTGTCATAGCAGCAAAGGGGGGACCAACTCCATACTAATGGTCATGACTTTGGAATGAGATGTTCGACGAGCAGGTGTCCACATACTGTTGGTCATTTAGTGTACATTCCCTTTCCATGGAAATGTGTAACTCTCTTTGCAGATGAGTTTATATCTTTATAAGATGTGAGATAAACTTCTAAGCAACTTATCTTGGCTCAGTGGTTGAACCCAGCTAACTACATCAAACTGATCTGTTTTGGAAAAACCCCACAGGAAACTGCTGACAGAGCAGCAAAGTTTCACATATTGTGTCCTATAATATCACCTCTAACTTTCTACTGCTTGAGTTCACCTCTTATAGAATATTGGTTAATGTTCCAGCACCTAAATATAAACAGTACCAGCACCCAACATGGGGGTGGGGGGGGAAACTGCACCATTTTCTCTCCACCAACAAGAGGGGTGTAATGGAGTAGGGGGACGTTGCACCTAGACACTGATCTTGGGTCAGTTTGGGATTTTCCCCACTAATGGTTGATGTTAGGTTTGGGGGAGGGGAAGCAGATCCTGATCTGTACCTAGTGGAAACTTCACCTTGGGGCTTAGACCACAGTAAGACCATTTCCAATACCCACATCCCACCCCTAGGGGGCAGCAGCAGCAGGAGACAGGTGCCTGGAGTACCAGCATGGTTTAAAGGCTCTGGTGAACTTTAACCTAAGGACTTGGGTAGTGGTGCTCTTTATAGAGAATAGGGTGGTATTTGGGGCCGACTCTATGGGAAGATCTCAATTGCATTTCCTTGATTACTCGACTCCTCTCTCCTCGGCTCCTACTCAAAACCCAAAGGAGGCCAGGAGAGAGGACACAACTAGCTGACAGGATGATGAAATACTGTACTAGGCCTGGGTAATATGAGGGTGATATTACTTCATGTTTCATACTCCCACCAAACTACAGTGAAGTCTGTAGGCTCCAGGGTGAACTTTCCCCTAGGTTCATGTAACCCTCTCTTCTGAGGGACCTGAGTTCCTATCAGTTTGGACCTAGTATCTAGGTGTGTGGCAGGACTATTAGACTAGGTTGTCTGTAAGTAGTCAGAATGTGAAAGTTAATGTGTGTAAAGATGTATGGACCTAACCATAAATAATGTAGTGCAGTGTCTCCACCTAATAAGTAAGGTACCCCTGAAGATATGTATTTACTGACTAGGATATATAATAAACCCACACAGTATCTAGAACTACACAAGTATTCAATATTTACTGACTAGGATATATAATAAACCCACACAGTATCGAGAACTATACAATTATTAAATATTTACTTACTATACTTTACTTTCCTATTTATATTTTTGACAACTTTTATTTCACTACTCTGGGATGCTGGTCCTCTGTAGCTCAGCTGGTAGAGCACGGCGCTTGTAACGCCAAGGTAGTGGGTTCGATCCCCGGGACCACCCGTACACAAAAAATAATAATTATGCACGCATGACTGTAAGTCGCTTTGGATAAAAGCGTCTGCTAAATGGCATATTATTATTATTATTATTATACATTATTATATTATTATATTATATTATTATATTATATTATTATATTATTATTATTATATTATATTATATTCCTGAAGAAAATAATGTACTTTTTACTCCATACATTTTACCTGACACCCAAATGTACTTGTTACATTTTGAATGGGGTGGCAGGTAGACAAAAATGTATGCACGCATGACTGTAAGTCGCTTTGGATAAAAGCGTCTGCTAAATGGCATATTATTTATTATTATAGGTAGCTTAGCGGTTAGGAGTGTCTGCCTCTGATCTGGTGGACTCACTAAACACACGTTTCATTTGTAAATGATATCTGAGTGTTGAGGATAGCCCCTAGCTATCCATAAATTAATATAAAGAATTTGAAATTATTTGTACTTTTACATTTGATACTTAAGTATATTCAAATACATTAGAGTGTCTAGTTTGAGAAACAGACGCCTCACATGTCCTCAACTGGCAGCTTCATTAAATAGTACCCGCAAAACACCAGTCTCAACGTCAACAGTGAAGAGGTGACTCCGGGATGCTGACCTTCTAGGCAGAGTTGCAAAGAAAAAGCCATATCTCAGACTCTCAAAAGGGTTTTCTAATGATCAATTAGCCTTTTTAAAATGATAAACTTGGATTAGAAAACACAACGTGCCATTGGAACACAGGACTGATGGTTGCTGATAATGGGCCTCTGTACGCCTATGTAGATATTCCATTAACAATCAGCCGTTTACAGCTACTATAGCCATTTACAACATTAACAATGTCTGCACTGTATTTCTGATCAATTTGATGTTATTATAATGTTAAAAAAAATGGCTTTTCTTTCGAAAACAAGGACATTTCTAAGTGACCCCAAACTTTTGAACGGTAGTTTGTATATATATATATATATATATATATATATATATATATATATATATATATATATATATATATATGCAAGAAAAATGGGGGATTGGAAGTGATGCAGACAATTACATTGATGGAAGTTACAATCTATCTGCAATATTAAAGCTGATCTACCCCCCTCCCACATGTTGAGATGTCCCTTTTGTTAAGTAAATCTGTTGTTACATATGGTGACAGTTGTAGGACTGTTAACACAGTGGCTGAATTGTCAAAGACCGTATCCTGAGGTCACCCAAATAAAATTAATCCAGAACTTTCTCTTGTAAAGAATTACAAAATCTACCACTTTCATATAAACACCATGACACACAGCAGAACACCTACATTGAATCCATCCAAAAAACATCCTAATTTGTTTTAATGAACACTTTTTATACGACACTAAAATAATCTTAAACTATATATAAAGGGATTATTGTCATTGTTACAGTATATAGGCTACAGTAAGTTCTATTCTTCCATTTTAAATAACAGGCTCTCCCACCATCTATAATCATCTGGTCTGCTTGCAGATGAACAGAATGGCTTGGAAAGCCAGACCTTTAGACCTCATAGGCCTGTTTAATACCTTGTTGATTTTTTCATATTTATAGTTTCGTTGGGATTTAAATTGATGTACACTCCATAATGTCTAAGTGAAAAATAAATGATATACAGTCCTGGTCAAAAGGTTTAGAACACTTACTCATTCAAGGGTTTTTCTTTATTTTTACTATTTTCTACATTGTAGAATAATAGTGAAAACATCAAAACTATGAAATAACACATATGGAATCACGTAGTAACCAAATAAGTGTTAAACAAATCAAAATATATTGTATATTTGAGATTCTTCAAATAGCCACCCTTTGCCTTGATGACAGCTTTGCATACTCTTGGCATTCTCTCAACCAGCTTCACCTGGAATGATTTTCCAGCAGTCTTGAAGGAGTTCCCACATATGCTGAGCACTTGTTGGCTGTTTTTCCTTCACTATGCGGTGCGACTCATCCCAAACCATCTCAATTTGGTTGAGGTTGGGGTATTATTATGAAAACGATTTCGACAATGTCACTCAAATACCGTTAAAATGTATATAGAGGTATTAGTCTCATGCTACAGTATATAAATTGTATTCTTCCATTTTAAATAGCGTAACAGTGTCTCCCACCATCTCTAATTATCTGGTCTGCTTGATGCAGAACAAAATGTAGACCACAACATGATTATTATATGACTACCACATATCTGTACCCCCCACACACAATCCATGATTGGCAGATGCTCTTTTAATTTACAATTAAACCCTTAGCCTACAATTTCCGCGGAAATCTAATTAACATTAAAAAACAATCCCCATCAAAATCCATCTGTTTAAGCTAGAGATATTTCCCTTCTGCATCTGCGGTGAAAGGTGGCAGAGCTAGAGCTGTGTTTGTCAGACAATGAAACATCCCGAAAATGGGTCTTCTCAGGAAAACATCTGTAGCGTCCAACCGGTTTGGCCTACAAACTATGGAAAGATGAGACTCTCACGAACACAATGATATTCTCAGTTTTGCTCTACGACCCCCATAAACGTCACGGGACTCGTCTGAAGTCGGTACTGTCGATCCGCCAACTTCTGTCTGTAGTGTCAGAACCGTTGGGCTACACACTATCATGACCCCTCTATGGAAAGATGAGTCTCTCAAAACACGTTTTGCTCAAGCTTTACAAAACTTGTCTGAAGGTCTCCCGGTACCAAATTTATGGAAGTATATATGGAGATAGTTTAGTGCCAAAAATAAGGTGTTAAATACATGTAAAAAAATAAAAATAAAGTGTTTCCTGATCTTTCTTATATCTCTCAGATACAAAATCTCTCAGATACATGATTTTCCCCAAAAATATAAAAATCCCAAGACTTCAAATAGAATTTCACAGTAGGAACGAAAGACAGAGGACACCAAAGTCTATTTATATCTGTGCTTAAAAATAAGATATACGGGTCATTTCTGCTTGGCTGTCAATGAACTGAAAGAGAAGGCAAGAAGGGCTTTCAAAAGACACATTTACATTGACATACCAATATGAACCTGGCCCAAAATATTCAAATCTACAGTTGAACCAACTGCCCTTTATGGAAGTGACGTGGGAATCCACTAACCAATCAAGATTGTTTTAAAATGTGGCAAACATCCAATTGAAATTCTGCATAAAACATTATTCGACTACAGAGAAAAAGCCCCAAACAATCCATTCAGGGCAGGATTAGGCCAATATCCATAACTAATTAATATCCACAAACGAGCAGTTGCGACCAATCATTTTTGTGCCTGTTTTGCACGTTATTTGGGCATTAATATGTGTCACATATCAGTTCGCAAACGATGTAAAAAATTAATTGAATTAATAAAGCCTCATACAAACATGGTCTTTTTTTCTTTCTTAAGGCAGCACCATAATGCAGGTGTTTCAGCTCAATGCTTTCTGGCGTGGTGGGGCTGGCCAGCGGAAAATACGGAGCGTAGGGGTTGGTAATGTGCTCTAGTTGCGCCGTGATTGGCTCAGTGTTCTGTCACTCATGGGGACACTACGTCACCCCATATATCATAAAATAATCATGTTGTGGTCTACATTTTGTTCATCATCAAGCAGACCAGATAATTAGAGATGGTGGGAGAGCCTGTTAGGCTATTTAAAATGGAAGAATACAATTTATATACTGTAGCATGAGACTAATACCTCTATATATATTTTAATGGGATTTGAGTGCCGTTTTCTAAATTGTGTTCATACAGGGAAATAAAGAAAGTTGAAGCCTCTTTGGGTGCTGCCATAGATTTACAGTAGAAGAAAATCAAATGTTATCTACCGTATCTTTGATTGGATTGATCATGTCAACATCCTACTTTCAAAATCTTAGCTAGCAAGCTAGAGAAGCAGTCATCATCATGAATCACATTGACAATCTACTGGCAAATCCTTTTCAATCCTTGTCATATGAAGATAAATTAGAAATAAAACATCTTCGTGCTCATCGTCATTGGACATAAACATTACACAACAAGTCGGAAATCGTAAATTCAACAATGAGTGGTTTGGAAGGAAGCAGTGGCTAACTGCAAGCATATCAAAGCAATAAGTATTTTGCTTCCCCTGCCTGCTATTCAGTGGAGAGGGTGTGTGGTCCAAGTCTGGGTTTAAGGATTTAAAACATCTGTCTGAAAGGGTCTCAAAACATGACAATTGTGCATCACATATAGACAACGCTGTTAAACTAGGATTACTGGGGATATCAAACGTTTTGGCTCAGCAAACACCACATACAGCTGAGCTATCGACCTTCACAACCAACAAACAGGTCCCGCAGAATAGGTACGTGCTTGCCAGAATTATAGCATTAAATTGTGTGGCAATTGTGAGGCAGCACTGCAGGGCCTGTTTGTACAACTGCTCTGACTTGGTGGTGCAAATCAAATCACATTTTATTTGTCACATGCGCCGAATACAACAGGTGTAGACCTTACAGTGAAATGCTTACTTACAAGCCCTTAACCAACAATGCAGTTAAGAAAAATAAGTGTTAAGTAAAAAATAGATAAGTAAAAAAATTAATAATAATAATTAAAGAGCAAGCAGTAAAATAAAATAACAGTAGCGACGCTATATACAAGCGGGTACCGGTATAGAGTCAATGTGCAGGGGTGCCGGTTAGTTGAGGTAATTGAGGTAATATGTACATGTAGGTATAGTTAAAGTGACTATGCATAGATAATAAACAGAGAGTAGCAGCAGCGTAAAAGAGGGGGTGGGGGGACAATGCAAATAGTCTGGGTAGCCATTTGATTAGCTGTTCAGGAGTCTTATGGCTTGGGGGTAGAAGCTGTTAAGAAGCCTTTTGGACCTAGACTTGGCGCTCCGGTACCGCTTGCCGTGCGGTAGCAGAGAGAACAGTCTATGACTAGGGTGGCTGGAGTCTTTGACAATTTTGAGGGCCTTCCTCTGACACCGCCTAGTATAGAGGTCCTGGATGGCAGGAAGCTTGGCCCCAGTGATGTACTGGGCCATACGCACTACCCTCTGTAGTGCCTTGCGGTCGGAGGCCGAGCAGTTGCCATACCAGGCGGTGATGCAACCAGTCAGGATGCCCTCGATGGTGCAGCTGTATACATTTTTGAGGATCTGAGGACCCATGCCAAATCTTTTCAGTCTCCTGAGGGGGAATAGGCTTTGTCGTGCCCTCTTCACAACTGTCTTGGTGTGTTTGGACCATGATAGTTCGTTGTTGATGTGGACACCAAGGAACTTGAAGCTTGGACTTGGTGTACAGGGAGAATACTGTAAGAACGGCCCATGTTCTGAATTATCTCGCTGTCCATTTCAAAAGTGCTAAACGAATAGGCGGCATATAGGCTACATCCGTCTCAGCTCGCTACATCCGTCTCAGCTCGCTACATCCGTCTCAGCTCGCTACATCCGTCTCAGCTCGCTACATCCGTCTCAGCTCGCTACATCCGTCTCAGCTTGCTACATCAGCTCGCTACATCCGTCTCAGCTCGCTACATCCGTCTCAGCTCGCTACATCCGTCTCAGCTCGCTACATCCGTCTCAGCTCGCTACATCCGTCTCAGCTCGCTACATCCGTCTCAGCTCGCTACCTCCGTCTCAGCTCGCTACATCCGTCTCAGCTCGCTACATCCGTCTCAGCTCGCTACATCCGTCTCAGCTCGCTACATCCGTCTCAGCTCGCTACATCCGTCTCAGCTCGCTACCTCCGTCTCAGCTCGCTACATCCGTCTCAGCTCGCTACATCCGTCTCAGCTCACTACGTCCGTCTCAGCTCGTTACATCCGTCTCAGCTCGCTACATCCGTCTCAGCTACATCCCTCGATGGTGCAGCTGTATACATTTTTGAGGATCTGAGGACCCATGCCAAATCTTTTCAGTCTCCTGAGGGGGAATAGGCTTTGTCGTGCCCTCTTCACAACTGTCTTGGTGTGTTTGGACCATGATAGTTCGTTGGTGATGTGGACACCAAGGAACTTGAAGCTTGGACTTGGTGTACAGGGAGAATACTGTAAAAACGGCCCATGTTCTGAATTATGTCGCTGTCTATTTCAAAAGTGCTGAACGAATAGGCGGCATATAGGCTACATCCGTCTCAACTCGCTACATCCGTCTCAGCTCGCTACATCCGTCTCAGCTCGCTACATCCATCTCAGCTCGCTACATCCGTCTCAGCTCGCTACATCCATCTCAGCTCGCTACCTCCGTCTCAGCTCGCTACATCCATCTCAGCTCGCTACATCCGTCTCAGCTCGCTACCTCCGTCTCAGCTCGCTACATCCGTCTCAGCTCGCTACATCCGTCTCAGCTCGCTACATCCGTCTCAGCTCGCTACATCCGTCTCAGCTCGCTACATCCGTCTCAGCTCGCTACATCCGTCTCAGCTCGCTACATCCGTCTCAGCTCGCTACATCCGTCTCAGCTCGCTACATCCGTCTCAGCTCGCTACATCCGTCGCAGCTCGCTACATCCGTCTCAGCTCGCTACATCCGTCTCAGCTCGCTACATCCGTCTCAGCTCGCTACATTCATCTCAGCTCGCTACATCCGTCTCAGCTCGCTACATCCGTCTCAGCTCGCTACATCCGTCTCAGCTTGCTACATCCGTCTCAGCTCGCTCATGTCTTAATGGAGAATGACGGCTTGCCTCAACCGCTTATCGTCATATATGCCATAGTTTGTACATCTGCACTGTTATATTGTTTATATAGGTCCACAGTGGCGGCTCCTGAAAAAATTCTCAGGAGGGGCAATTTTTCTGATGATTTAGGTGACCTACACACATTTTAAAAAAGATATGTCCAGCAACAACATGAAGACAGGGGCAGCATATAAGTCAATACCAGAAGCATTTATTGACTGATCTGGGGAGATGGATTCCAGTTTCTGTGACAGATTATAAATAATCTCTGATGCCTTTGTTATATTAGCTTTTGGTTGAATGTACTGTCGTAGTAAATATATAATGTTATAGCTTGGTCTGACTAAAATCTTGTGCATGACCCATTTTGTGTTGGGCGTTTGTTTTCAATCAATGCTGTTCCTATCCTATAACAATGGACAAAAGAGTCCTATCTTGTCAGCCTTGTCAGCAGGTGGCCAAGGACAACACCCACGCCATAGGTCTCTCAGTTCTTCCAACTCACGAGTTCTTGCTCTGAGGACACACACACACACACACACACACACACATCATCACTGATAACACACACACACACACACACACATCATCACTGTTAAACACACACACACACACACACAAAAATCCCCTCTCTTTAGGCTGAACATTTGAAGACAGAGAACCCGACTCAGAGCCAATGCAACAGTGGAGGGGACCTCGCCCAACTCATCAGGACCAATCAGAAGATCAGAACTACTAGATTCAACCTACATCATTTATTGTATAAAATGTCTGCACACAATGTTTTCGGGGCTCTCTTCTCCCTAAGAGTTTGACGGACAAGTCCGTGCACGCGATTCCAGATATCTTTACCTCTGAATAAACTGCCTTTATTATACCATATCCACCCTGTCCAAAGTCTCTACTTGGTCTCAGTTCTCCAGTAAACTTGTGATTATCAACAGTACACAACGGTAACAAACAATTGGGGGAACTCACGGGGCAGATAGTAAGGTCGCAATGACACAGAAAGCAGTTCAATGTCGGGGTACAGAGTCGCTCTCTTACCAGGATCGCGGTCCGCTCTGACCAGGGTGAAGCCGGCCGGCTCCACTTCTCTGTCCGGGACTCTGTCATCCAGCCAAGTCTCCCAGCTGTATTGGATTCCGCTGCCAGCAGCGTTTTCATTATTTAGTCCGTTCGTAGCGGGTATGTACACGATCAACAAGATCAGTCCAAAACCCAACACTGGAAATCCATGGTTGGCAGAATGTTTGTAAACTAAGTCTACAAATTAAAAACATAAAATAACGCCACACTGCAGGTCGCAACAGAGACGCTGCTAGCCGCTATTGTCTTAGTTACGTTCATGGTTACGTCACGTATGACGAAAGCGCGTAAGTGCAAGCCCACAGACACCCATAGAGAATGTATTGAAAGCTTTGAAATTTGAAAAAAATAGATTTTACATGACAGGCTATGAGAGACTTCTGGGCGATTTTCAACCTGACTGAAATCGCCCCAAAAACGGGCGGGGCCATTTGAAGCACGACTTTAGCCTGATTTGACATTTAGTGGCTGGCAGATCAGACGTGAACACTGATAACTACTTTTGCCGTGATATAATTGATTAGAAAAAAAATCCCTTCCTTTTCCCGTTTGGCAGTGCGTCGCCCATATCGCCCTATTGAACAGGCCGTCCCTGTAGGTCCATCTCATTAGCATCTTATTCATCATTTTAATGTTAGAATGATGCACTTCATAGTTTTGCTAACTCAGTGTGTTATAATTAGCTCAGGTGATACTATAATATGATGTCTGTAAGTTACAGACCCAACACCATTATATTATAGAGTCCCCTCCTCTTAACCATGGTTACCAGTGGCCGTCTCTTCCCATTCAAATATTAGTTTTCAACAAAAAGTTCAGTAATAGACCCATGTAATTCCAGTTCATATTGCGAGGGTTGTTCTGTTTGTGCAATGTTCTGTCAGTGCATCTGTTTATTGTCTATAAATGTGGATCCTCGTGATTGTATTGTCCTTCCTTTTTAGACCACGTAGGCCTAATACAATACTTCAAATGGGAGGGTAACCGCTGAGTCTGACTCCCTCTCTCTCTCTGTGGTGACTTGAAGAGTAAAATTAAGGTCTGAACATCTTGCTGAATTTTTCTGAACTAACATCTATCTGAATTTCTGTCGGTGTCCATTTTGAAAGTGCTGAATGAAGGCCTTCCTCGTCGCAGCTCGTTTGCTTCCACTGGCTTATCCTCAGAGTTAAGTGTTAATGACATAAGAACAAACATGATGAATTTACTGAACATAAATTAAATGATGTTTGTGTACGGTTCAAATGTCAATACGCATGTCAACATTAATTATTATTGAAGGAGAATGTGGTTCTTATCCAGTTACACAAATCCACAAGGAGTCAGTAGAAACTATATATATTTTTAAGCAAGTCAGCCATAAGCTCCACTGTCGGGACAACTTTATGTAGACCCTAAAAGTTTGTGGGCACCTTTTGTCACCGTTATAGTGCATGTAATGTATTGTTTAGATTAATTAATTATTATTATTATTATTATTATTATTATTATTATTATTATTATTATTATTATTATTATTATGTTTATTGTGTTGTGGTGTCGCGAGCATGCATCCCCCCCAAAAAAATGGTTGTTTGCCCCACCAAGATTGGGGCGGCAGGTAGCTTAGTTGTTAAGAGCGTTGTGCCAGTAACCGAAAGGTCGCTGGTTCTAATCCCCGAGCCGACTAGGTGAAAAATCTGTCGATGTGCCCTTGAGCAAGGCACTTAACCCTAATTGCTCCTGTAAGTCGCTCTGGATAAGAGCGTCTGCTAAATGACTAAAATGTAAATGTAATGTAAATGTAAGATTGACATGCTAAAATCACCACTGCAAACGAGCCATCAATTTGTTTAACCACCTAACAAGCGACCACCACTCCTACCACTACAAAGACCTGAAATGCCAAGAGATAAACATAGAGAAAAGTCCCTTCTTCCAGCTTGTCCTGAATCTAAGTTCACAAACCACTACTAACCCAACAATGCCTCAAGACAGCCCTCAGACAATCTGGCCCAAACAAATCATAACCAAACAAACATAAAATTATACTGGAAAACATTACAAAACCTCAAAGTGACCTTAAATGCTATTTGGCCCTAAACAGACAGTATACGGTGGCAGACTATCTGACCACTGTGACTGATAGAAAACGGAGGAAAAAATGGACAATGAACAGACTCAGTGAGCATAGCCTTGCTATTGAGAGAAGTCACCATAGGCAGAGAGGAGACAGGCTATGTGCCCACTGCCCACAAAATGAGGTGGAAACTGAGCTGCACTTCCTAACCTCCTGCCAAATGTACGATGATATGAGAGACACATATGGAAAAAGTTACTGGTTATGATTACATCACTGGTGAGAAGTCAGTAATGAAAAGATATTCAGTTGACTGCGTGTTAGTCTGTCAGCCCTATCTCTTTTGACATCTCCCTCTCTCTCCTCTTCTCTCTCACTCTCCATCTCCCCTCCTCCTCTGTCCTATAGCCGCAGGAAGTTGTTTGGTGGTGTAGAAATACAGCTAAACCTAGGGTATGGCTAAGTGGGGTGTGTAGAAATCCCCCCACCAGTTGAAGCTCATTTACTGTACTTAAAAACTCTCAAATACTATTTGGAGAACAGCAGAAACTAACAAAAATGCCCCCAGACATTAATTATCACTGCAATGTTAGGTTTATATTAGATTTAAAGGTCTGTGGAATGGAGTGTACAATGTACTACTCAACTTCAGTTCGAGATGTGCTGCATCTCAATCTACTTCAACCACCTGTATGTCTGCCTTCCGCATCCCGAAAATCACCATAGGTAGAGAGAAGACAGGCTATGTGCCACACTGCCCACAAAATGAGGTGGAAACTGAGCTGCACTTCCTAACCTCCTGCCAAATGTACGATGATGTGAGAGAGACATATTTCCCTCAGATTACAAGGACCCCCAAATAATTTGAAAACAAATACAATATTGATAAGCTCCCATATCTGTTAGGTGAAATACAGCAGCGTGCAATCATGGCAGCAAAATGTGTGACCTGTTGTGATAAGAATAGGGTAACCAGTGGAGAACAAACACCACAGTAAATAAAACCTAGGCCTAGATTTATCAGTTTATTTCATTTCCCTTGCCATTTGTACTTCTACTTTTTGCACAAACTCACACTCTCCTACAAACACCAGTTGGCTGAGAGGACCCTAGTGGAGCCACCTGGCTGAGAGGGCCCTAGTGGAGCCACCTGGCTGAGAGGGCCCTAGTGGAGCCAGCTGGCTGAGAGGACCCTAGTGGAGCCAGCTAGTTTATATTTCATTTACAGTGTATTGACCGACGGCCTATACAGGTCAGGACTGATACACTCATTTATTTTTTTTATTTTTTTATATAGTTAAATTATTAACATTTCAAATGACTTTCTCTTTTGAAACTTTTGTGTGTTTAAAGTTTACTGTTTGTGATTGTTTATTTCACTTGCTTTGTCAATGTTAACATATGTTTCCCATGTCAATGAAACCCCTTTGAATTGAACTGAGAGAGAGAGTGAGAGAGAGAGAGGGGGAGGGGCAAAATAGAGGAGAAATGAACATCAACATGACCTTCCATGATGTGATGGAGAAGATAGGCTTATAGTTGGTGTGGTGCAACAACACACGTGATGTGATGGGGAAGATAGGCTTATAGTTGGTGTGGTGCAACAACACCCATGTGTACACACATTCCCCTTCCGTGGAAAGGTGAACCTCTCTTTGCAGATGAGTTTATATATAATTTAATACCTTTGCTTTTGTCTGTTTTTGAAATCATTCATTTCATAGGTCAGAGGTCAAGCTGAGCCGTCAAGCTGAGCCGTACCAGAGTGGAAGAGTGGAAAAGGTTACTGGTTGTGATGACATAACTGGTGAGAAGTCAGTTATGAAAAGATATTCAGTTGACTGCGTGTTAGTCTGTCAGCCTTATCTCTTTTGACATCTCCCTCTCTCTACTCCTCTTCTCTCTCATTCTCCATCTCCCCTCCCCTCCTCCTCTGTCCCATAGCCACAGGAAGTAGTTTGGGGGTGTAGAAATACAGCTAAACGTAGGGTATGGCTAAATGGTGTGTGTTGAAATACAGCTAAACCTAGTGTATGGCTAAATGGGGTGTGTAGAAATACAGCTAAACCTAGTGTATAGCTAAATGGGGTGTGTAGAAATACAGCTAAACCTAGGGTATAGCAAAATGGGGTCTCTATCTCCCCTCCCCTCCCCTCCCCTCCTCTGCCCCTCCCCTCTCCTCTCTCTCCACTACGCTCTCCTCCGCCCCCCACCCATCCTCTCTCCTCCGCCCCATCTCTCTCTGCTCATCTCTCGCAGCCCTTTGACATCTCCTTCTCTATCTCCCCTCCCGTCCTCTGTCCCCTCTTCTCTCTCTCCACTACCCTCCCCTCCTCTCACTCTCAATTCAATTCAATTAAATTTTTCAATTTAAGGGCTTTATTGGCATGGGAAACGTGTGTTAACATTGCCAAAGCAAGGGAAGTAGATAGTAAACAAAAGTGAAATAAACAATAAATATTAACAGTAAACATTACACTCAGAAGTTTCAAAAGAATAAAGACATTTCAAATGTCATATTATGTATATATATACAGTGTTGTAACAATGTGCAAATAGTTAAAGTACAAATGGGAAAATAAATAAACATAAATATGGGTTGTATTTACAATGGTGTTTGTTCTTCACTGGTTTCCTGACATATAGCATCAGGCTTGTTGAGCTTGACTCAGTTGACTTGGGTAAGAGACCTCTAGCTACCCCCTTCCCCTTGCTCGATTGAACCTTTAATAAACCTTTATTTAACTAGGCAAGTCAGTTAAGAACAAATTCTTATTTACAATGATGGCCTACCCAGGCCAAACCCTCCCCTAACCCGGACGATGCTGGGCCAATTGTGCGCCGCACTATGGGACTCCCAATCCCGGCCGGTTGTGATATAGCCTGGGATCGAACCCGGGTCTGTACTGACGCCTCTACCACTAAGATGCAGTGCCTATGATCACTGCGCCTCTCGGGAGGCCATAGAAAAATTAGACAAATATTAAATAGATACATCATATATACTCTCATTCATTTTCATAGGGACAGATACAATCAATCATTGACACACTGAATATACAACATCACATACACCATCACACCTTAAATGACATTAGTGCCTGTCCCCAGATGGACAGTTATTGTCACGCCCTGGCTCTGGGGACTCTTTAATGTTGAGCCAGGGTGTGTAGGTTTCATTGTTTAGTTTTCTATGTTTGTGTTCTAGATCATTTAGATCTATGTTGGCCAGGGTGGTTCCCAATCAGAGGCAGCTGTAGCTTGTTGTCTCTGATTGGGGACCATACTTAGGCAGCCTGTTTGGCACTGTTATTTTGTGGGATCTTGTTCCGTTTGGTTTGTGTTATGACCTAGGACTTCACGTATCGTTTGGTTTATTGTTTTGGTTCGTGTGTGTACTAAATAAAGTATGTACGCCTAACACGCTGCGCCTTGGTCCGCTTCCGCTTCCGTCAACGATCGTGACAGAAGATCCCACCACCAGAGGACCAAGCAGCGTGCCAAACAGGAGAAGTTGGCGATGTCCCAGGTGGGCGAATGGTGGTCTTGGGAGGACATATTCGCGGGCAGTGGGCCATGGGCAAAAGTAAATGCCCAGGCAGGAGAGGAGAAACGGCGCCAACCGTGCCGACGTCGGACACGCGAGAGGCAACCCCAAGACATTTTTTTTTTTGGGGGGGGGCACACGGCGTGGACGACGGTGCTGCTGGAGGCAGCTACAGGACGAATCGGCGGACTAGGAGAGGAGGCCACCAGGTTTGGGGGGCTGGAAGGGTGGTTGGCGGAGCCTAGAGGTAGAGCAGAGCCAACTCCCCGTACTCAGGCTAGGCAGCGTGAGACTGGGCAGGTTCCGTGTCATGCGGAGCCAAGTACTGTGCCGCGAGTGTTCCGGCACAGTCCTGTACGTCCTGTGCTAGCACCACGCACGTGTCGTGCTAAGGTGGGCATGTGGTGCGCGTTGTCAGCCCGGTCCGGCCTGTTCCTACTCCCCGCACCAAGCCAGTGGTGCGCGTCGCCAGCCCGGTCTGGCCTGTTCCTGCTCCCCGCACCAAGCCAGTGGTGCGCGTCACCAGCCCGGTCCGGCCTGTTCCTGCTCCCTGCACCAAGCCAGTGGTGCGCGTCGCCAGCCCGGTCCGGCCTGTTCCTGTCCCTCGCACCAAGCCAGTGGTGCGCGTCGCCAGCCCGGTCCGGCCTGTTCCTGCTTCATGCACCAAGCCTGTGGTGCGCGTCACCAGCCCGGTCTGTTCCTGGCCCTCGCACCAAGCCTGTGGTGCGCGTCGCCAGCCCGGTCCGGCCTGTTCCTGTCCCTCGCACCAAGCCTGTGGTGCGCGTCGCCAGCCCGGTCCGGCCTGTTCCTGCTCCCCGCACCAAGCCAGTGGTGCGTGTCGCCAGCCCGGTCCGGCCTGTTCCTGTCCCTCGCACCAAGCCTGTGGTGCGCGTCGCCAGCCCGGTCCGGCCCGTTCCTGCTGCCCGCACCAAGCCAGTGGTGCGCGTCGTCAGTCCGGCACGGCCCGTGCCTGTTCCACCGGTGCCTGGTCCGGCACCGGGCAGATGCTCCACTCCGGAGCCAGAGCAATCTGCTCCACCGGTGTCCAGTCCAGCTCCGGCCAGCGGGGCCAGACCAGATCAGGGGCGCTACGGGGGGGTGGAGAGAGAGTGGTGGTCATGCCCGGAGCCGGATCCGCCTCCGAGGTGGAATGCCCACCCGGCCCCTACCCTCTTGTGTTTGGGGGGGGGGGGGGGGGTACTGTCACGCCCTGGCTCTGAGGACTCTTTAATGTTGAGCCAGGGTGTGTAGGTTTCATTGTTTAGTTTTCTATGTTTGATCTATGCTAGATCGTTTAGATCTATGTTGGCCAGGGTGGTTCCCAATCAGAGGCAGCTGTAGATTGTTGTCTCTGATTGGGGACAATACTTAGGCAGCCTGTTTGGCACTGTTATTTTGTGGGATCTTGTTCCGTTTGGTTTGTGTTATGACCTAGGACTTCACGTATCGTTTGGTTTATTGTTTTGGTTCGTGTGTGTACTAAATAAAGTATGTACGCCTATCACGCTGCGCCTTGGTCCGCTTCTGTCAACGATCGTGACAGTTATGCTACAGTAAATTACATTTACTGGTGATTACATCATTGTCCTGCTTTAAGACAGATTTTTACTGTCTGCATCCAGTTGCATGTTATTTACTAACTCTGCAAATGATCATATATCTTACAATATCAAAACATGTGCTCCAGAACAAGATCATCAATATCACTGCCGGTATCATATCTGTCTCTAACTGGGGCTCCACTGAGCTATACAAGTCTGCTGTCATGAAGAGTGGACTGAAGAGTGGAAAATACTGCTAGGCTATATGATTTCTATCTCATTAGTTCCTTACTTCAATGATGTGAGATAAACTTCTTAGCAACTTATCGTGGATCACTGGTTGAACTCAGCTCTGTTTTGAAAAACCCCACAGGAAACTGCTGACAGAGCAGCAAAGTTTCACGTAGTGTGTCCTATAATATCACCTCTAACTTTCTACTGCTTGAGAGGGGGGGGGGGGGAGAGGAGAGGAGGAGAAGAGGACAGGGGAGGAGAGGTGAGGGAGGAGAAGAGGAGAGGGGGAGAATAGGAGAGGGAGAGATGGGGAGGGGGAGAGGAGGAGAAGAGGAGAGGAGGAGAGGAGGAGAAGAGGAGAGGGGGAGAAGAGGAGAGGAGAGGGGAGGAGAGGAGAGGGGGAGAAGAGGAGATAGGGAGAAGAGGAGAGGGGGAGAAGAGGAGAGGAGGAGAGGAGGAGAAGAGGAGAGGGGGAGAAGAGGAGAGGAGAGGGGAGGAGAGGAGAGGGGGAGAAGAGGAGATGGGGAGAAGAGGAGAGGGGGATGAGGGGGTGAGGTTCGTCTTCCACCATTCCACCCATGGGACTTTACCTTCTGTTATCAAGTGGGAGTTTCCACCATAGTTCTTATACCAGTCATTTCAGTTTAGGGAAGTGAACAAGTGAACACCTTAGGAGAAAGGAGACATAATTGAGACAGTGCTTAATTCTAGACTACAGTTCTGCGTCTGTGAAACAATATTATCACCTAGTGGCCGTAAGAGGAACTCTCCTGTCAGTATGTTTTCACTGCTGGCTCTTAACAACACATGACCTTCATTCATGATATGATGTGTGAGTACTAAAAGCATATGAATATAGTATATTATATTCTAGTATATTTATTATATATGTGGGTCTGATAAGTAAACACTCTTAATGTTTGCTGTTTTATCACTAAGAAGAACATTGGGCACTATGTAACCAAACACATGTGAAACCTCATGATATGAGAGATAAGAAGTGTTTAAAAAGGTGAGTCCTGAACCCTGTAGACTACTACACTACTTCTGAAGAAGACCAGACTCCTTTCAGAATGAAGACTGTTCTGACGGTGTTGCTGTTGGGTCATGGCTAGAAGGGATCCATCTTTTGTCAGATTAACTTCAGATTTGACTTTTCATGGAAAGTTAGGAGAATTTGTGCAGCAGGTAGGTAAACCATGTGACGATTTGACCAAGGTAGCCTTGTGGTGGAACAATGTAAAGACCAGAGCCATGTCATCTATCTATCTATCTATCTATCTATCTATCTATCTATCTATCTATCTATCTATCTATCTATCTATCTATCTATCATCTATCTATCTATCTATCTATCTGTCTGTCTGTCTGTCTGTCTGTCTGTCTGTCTGTCTGTCTGTCTGTCTGTCTGTCTGTCTGTCTGTCTGTCTGTCTGTCTGTCTGTCTGTCTGTCTGTCTGTCTGTCTGTCTGTCTGTCTGTCTGTCTGTCTGTCTGTCTGTCTGTCTGTCTGTCTGTCTGTCTGTCTGTCTACACTAAATGACCAAAAGTATGTGGACCCCTGCTTGTCGAACATCTCATTCCAAAATCATGGGCATTGATATGGAGTTGGTCCCCCCTTTGCTGCTATAACAGCCTTCACTCTTCTGATAAGGCTTTCCACTAGATGTTGGAACATTGCTGCGGGGACTTGATTCCATTCAGCCACAAGAGCATTAGTGAGGTCGGGTACTGATGTTGGGCGATTAGGCCTGGCTCACAGTCGGCGTTCCAATTCATCCCAAAGGTGTATGATGGGGTTGAGGTCTGGGCTCTGTGCAGGCCAGTCAAGTTCTTCCACACCGATCTCGACAAACCATTTCTATATGGACCTCGCACTGTGCATGGGGGCGTGTCATGGTGAAACAGGAAAGGGCCTTTCCCAAACTATTGCCAATAAGTTGGAAGCACAGAATCGTCTAGAATGTCATTGTATGCTTTAGCGTCAAGATTTCCCTTCACTGCAACTAAGGGGCTTATCCCAAACCATGAAAAACAGCCCCAGACCATTATTTATCCTCCACCAAACTTTACAGTGGGCAATATGCATTGGGGCAGGTAGCGTTCTCCTGGCATCCGCCAAACCCAGATTCATCCGTTGGACTGCCAGATGGTGAAGTGGGATTCATCACTCCAGAGAAGGCGTTTCCACTGCACTCCAGCCGACGCTTGGCATTGGGCATGGTGATCTTAGGCTTGCGTGCGGCTGCTTGGCCATGGAAACCCATTTCATGAAACTCCCAATGTACAGATCTTGTGCTGATGTTGCTTCCAGAGGCAGTTTGAAATTCGGTAGTGAGTGTTGCAACTGAGGACAGATGATTTTTACGAGCCTCAGCACTCAGCGGTCCCGTTCTGTGAGCTTGTGTGGCCTACCACTTCACGCTGAGCCGTTGTTGCTCCTAGACATATACCTTCAAAATAACAGAACTTACAGTTGACCGAGGCAGCTCCAGCAGGTCAGACATTTTACTAAATTACTTGTTGGAAAGGTGGCATCCTGTGACGGTGCCACGTTGAAAGTCACTGAGCTCTTCAGTACGGCCATTTTACTGCCAATGTTTGTCTATGGAGATTGCATGGCTGCGTGCTCAATTTTATACACCTGTCAGCAACGGGTGTGGCTGAAATAGCCGAATGCACTAATTTGATGGGGTGTCCACATACCTTCATAGTGGGTAATGTAGGCTACATCAATATACAGTAATATAGTGGGTAATGTAGCCTACATCAATATACTGTAATATAGTGGGTAATGTAGGCTACATCAATATACTGTAATATAGTGGGTAATGTAGGCTACATCAATATACAGTAATATAGTGGGTAATGTAGGCTACATCAATATACTGTAATATAGTGGGTAATGTAGCCTACATCAATATACTGTAATATAGTGGGTAATGTAGCCTACATCAATATACTGTAATATAGTGGGTAATGTAGCCTACATCAATATACTGTAATATAGTGGGTAATGTAGCCTACATCAATATACTGTAATATAGTGGGTAATGTAGCCTACATCAATATACTGTAATATAGCCTACATCAATATTAGAATATTCCTCAGCAGAATTCCTTGAATATTCCCTAACACTGCTTACCCCTGATAATACATTTACATTTACGTCATTTAGCAGACGCTCTTATCCAGAGCAACTTACAAATTGGTGCATTCACCTTATAGCCAGTGATACGCATTGTTGGGAGTGTGTGTGTGTCAGGATGGGGTGTGTGAAACCCAAATTTCACACATACACACATCTCACCTCCTAAACCCTATTCCCCTTTGGTTTTGTTCTCTCATTTCACATACATCCCCCTCTCCACACACACACACACACACCCCACGCACGCCCGCACACACACACTATAATGTGCTGTGGCAGCCTGCGTCCGTAGACAGGCGCGAAGGATCAAGTCTTCACCCAGTGTGCTACTGATATTCATAAGATAAGGCCGCAGAGGAGAACATCTTTTCTAGCCTCAATCGTTATACCTTTCCTATTGTGTGCGTGTGTCTGTGTGTCTGTGTGTCTCTGTGTGTGTGTGTGTGTGTGTGTGTGTGTGTGTGTGTGTGTGTGTGTGTGTGTGTGTGTCTCCATGCTCTGAACAGTCTGTCATGACTCACACACAGACAACAGGAAGTGGCTTCTCTGAGGGAGCAGACTGTTCTCTAACACACCGGCTATGCTCCAACACTCTGGGTTCCAATAGTCTAACCTGGCTTCCTTTCCTTCAGAGGCTGGGTTCCAATAGTCTAACCTGGCTTCCTTTCCTTCAGAGGCTGGGTTCCAATAGTCTAACCTGGCTTCCTTTCACCTGGCCTCCTTTCCTTTCCTGTGTCTTAAGTCCTCAGTTGATATGAGGCAGTAGACTGTTGTCTCACATTCCGGCTTTGTTCAAATACTAACTTGGCTTCCTTTCCTTTAGGGACTTGCATTATTTGCATGTGTCCGGTACAGGAACTAGGGTTGCAAATTAAAGGTATATTATTGGATAGTTTCTATGTTTACCAGTAAACTACCAGAATTTTGGTAACATTTAAGTTTTGGGGGGAATTTTATCAAATGACATCTAGTTGTCTTTTTGGGTACTTCAGATTATCACATGAGTCTGTAATTATCTCTGGCCCTCTGTGTGGCCTTATCACATGAGTCTGTAATTATCTCTGTCCCTCTGTGTGGCCTTATCAAATGAGTCTGTAATTATCTCTGTCCCTCTGTGTGACCTTATCACATGAGTCTGTAATTATCTCTGTCCCTCTGTGTGGCCTTATCACATGAGTCTGTAATTATCTCTGTCCCTCTGTGTGGCCTTATCACATGAGTCTGTAATTATCTCTGTCCCTCTGTGTGACCTTATCACATGAGTCTGTAATTATCTCTGGTCCTCTGTGTGGCCTTATCACATGTTAAATATATACAATAATTAAATAAGATGGTTTAAAATATATATATAATACAAAGCTGTAAAACATTATCCTTAATATAAATCATGAACTTAGTAAATGGCATTGGTGTTTAATATGAGGGTTACAGCATGAAATATACTTTATATATTTTTTTTTACACACTTGTATTTATTTGACTGTCAATATGTCTTTGTTGTAAATGTGTTGGCGCCAAACTGGTGGCAGTTGGGGAAAAAGTAAATAGTTGTCATAGTTGCAGAATTAATTTAAAATAATGCCATTGTTGATTAGATGCTTTTTTCATTAATTAGGCTATTTTATTTTGAAAACGCATGGACAATATGGACACAGACACACTATATAGGAATACTTTTTAAAAAAGTTATTCAAGTATACATTTCTAAAGTTACCATAGAACATTCCAATAACTTTGGTAAATTACCGGTAGCTTAGCAACTCTAACAGGAACCTAACAGGTAACTCTCCAGTCACAGTGCAGATCTCTCTCTGAATGGCAGACACCATTTGACCTCTAACCCCTGCTATCCTCTAACCCCATTGGTTCATGACAGACATTTAACCTCTAACCCTTGGTATCCTTGAACCCCATTGGTTCATGACAGACATTTGACCTCTAACCCTTGGTATCCTTGAACCACAT